>NC_136269.1:144701875-144944375 GCF_964187855.1 Myxine glutinosa | reverse complement strand
TCATGTACTGTGCTTTGCCATCATGTGCTGTGCTTTTTTCATCATGTGCTGTGCTTTTGCCATCATGTGCTGTGCTTTTGCCATCATGTGTTGTGCTTTTGCCATCATGTACTGTGCTTTTGCCATCATGTGCTGTGCTTTTGCCATCATGCACTGTGCTTTTGCCAGTGTGTGCTGTGCTTTTGCCATCATGCGCTGTGATTTTGCCGTCATGTGCTGTGATTTTGCCAACATGTGCTGTGCTTTGCCCATCACATGCTGTGCTTTTTCATCATGTGCTGTGCTTTTGCCATCATGTACTGTGTTTTTGCCATCGTGTGCTGTGCCTTTGCCAGCATGTGCTGTGCTTTTGCCATCATGTGCGGTGCTTTTGCCATCATGCGCTGTGCTTTTGCCATCATGCGCTGTGCTTTTGCCATCATGCGCTGTGCTTTTGCCATCATGCGCTGTGCTTTTGCCAAGTTTGAATAAAATCGATCCATATACACTCCCCCTGCCCACCGTGTGTATGTAACGGGCGGATGAACGGATACCTCCGCATGGGGAAGAGATGGTGTTTACGATGATGTCATTGGTATCGTAATTATGACGTCACAATTCGACAGAGACAACGCTTAGTCTGATCAGTTTGAAATGTATTGAGCGTGATCTATGAAACAATTATATTAGAGAATATAAATTTATGATGTCATCGCTCACGGGGTCTGGCAGCCATATTGGATCAAAGAAAAAAATGTTCAAAAACAGAAGAGTTGGCTCGCAACAAGTTGACTGTGCAGGGTAATTATTATTTGAATACCATCTAGTTCGAAAGGAGAATTTCGAAAGAGTAATTCTGAAGGGTAATTCTATAGGGTATTTCCAAAGGGTAATTCTAAAGGGTATTTCTGAAGGGTTCACAAGAGTAATTCTAAAGGGTATTTCTAAAGGGTTCTCGACAGTAATTCTAAAGGGTATTTCTGAAGGGTTCTCAAGAGTAATTCTAAAGGGTATTTCTAAAGGGTTCTCAAGAGTAATTCTAAAGGGTATTTCTAAAGGGTTCTCAAGAGTAATTCTAAAGGGTATTTCTAAAGGGTTCTCAAGAGTAATTCTAAAGGGTATTTCTAAAGGGTTCTCAAGAGTAATTCTAAAGGGTATTTCTTAAGGGTTCTCAAGAGTAATTCTAAAGGGTATTTCTTAAGGGTTCTCGAGAGTAATTCTAAAGGGTATTTCTAAAGGGTTCTCGAGAGTAATTCTAAAGGGTATTTCTAAAGGGTTCTCAAGAGTAATTCTAAAGGGTATTTCTGAAGGGTTCTCAAGAGTAATTCTAAAGGGTATTTCTAAAGGGTTCTCAAGAGTAATTCTAAAGGGTATTTCTAAAGGGTTCTCGAGAGTAATTCTAAAAGGTATTTCTAAAGGGTTCTCAAGAGTAATTCTAAAGGGTATTTCTAAAGGGTTCTCGAGAGTAATTCTAAAGGGTATTTCTAAAGGGTTCTCAAGAGTAATTCTAAAGGGTATTTCTGAAGGGTTCTCAAGAGTAATTCTAAAGGGTATTTCTAAAGGGTTCTCGAGAGTAATTCTAAAAGGTATTTCTAAAGGGTTCTCGAGAGTAATTCTAAAGGGTATTTCTGAAGGGTTCTCAAGAGTAATTCTAAAGGGTATTTCTAAAGGGTTCTCGAGAGTAATTCTAAAAGGTATTTCTGAAGGGTTCTCAAGAGTAATTCTAAAAGGTATTTCTAAAGGGTTCTCAAGAGTAATTCTAAAGGGTATTTCTAAAGGGTTCTCAAGAGTAATTCTAAAGGGTATTTCTGAAGGGTTCTCAAGAGTAATTCTAAAGGGTATTTCTAAAGGGTTCTCAAGAGTAATTCTAAAAGGTATTTCTGAAGGGTTCTCAAGAGTAATTCTAAAAGGTATTTCTAAAGGGTTCTCGAGAGTAATTCTAAAGGGTATTTCTAAAGGGTTCTCAAGAGTAATTCTAAAGGGTATTTCTAAAGGGTTCTCAAGAGTAATTCTAAAAGGTATTTCTGAAGGGTTCTCAAGAGTAATTCTAAAAGGTATTTCTAAAGGGTTCTCGAGAGTAATTCTAAAGGGTATTTCTGAAGGGTTCTCAAGAGTAATTCTAAAGGGTATTTCTAAAGGGTTCTCAAGAGTAATTCTAAAGGGTATTTCTAAAGGGTTCTCAAGAGTAATTCTAAAAGGTATTTCTGAAGGGTTCTCAAGAGTAATTTTAAAGGGTATTTCTAAAGGGTTCTCGAGAGTAATTCTAAAGGGTATTTCTAAAGGGTTCTCAAGAGTAATTCTAAAGGGTATTTCTAAAGGGTTCTCGAGAGTAATTCTAAAGGGTATTTCTAAAGGGTTCTCGAGAGTAATTCTAAAGGGTATTTCTAAAGGGTTCTCGAGAGTAATTCTAAAGGGTATTTCTAAAGGGTTCTCAAGAGTAATTCTAAAGGGTATTTCTAAAGGGTTCTCAAGAGTAATTCTAAAGGGTATTTCTGAAGGGTTCTCAAGAGTAATTCTAAAAGGGTATTTCTAAAGGGTTCTCGAGAGTAATTATAAAGGGTATTTCTAAAGGGTTCTCAAGAGTAATTCTAAAGGGTATTTCTAAAGGGTTCTCAAGAGTAATTCTAAAGGGTATTTCTAAAGGGTTCTCAAGAGTAATTCTAAAGGGTATTTCTGAAGGGTTCTCAAGAGTAATTCTAAAGGGTATTTCTAAAGGGTTCTCAAGAGTAATTCTAAAGGGTATTTCTGAAGGGTTCTCAAGAGTAATTCTAAAGGGTATTTCTAAAGGGTTCTCAAGAGTAATTCTCAAGGGTATTTCTGAAGGGTTCTCAAGAGTAATTCTAAAGGGTATTTCTAAAGGGTTCTCAAGAGTAATTCTAAAGGGTATTTCTGAAGGGTTCTCAAGAGTAATTCTAAAGGTATTTCTAAAGGGTTCTCAAGAGTAATTCTAAAGGGTATTTCTAAAGGGTTCTCAAGAGTAATTCTAAAGGGTATTTCTAAAGGGTTCTCAAGAGTAATTCTAAAGGGTATTTCTGAAGGGTTCTCAAGAGTAATTCTAAAGGGTATTTCTGAAGGGTTCTCAAGAGTAATTCTAAAGGGTATTTCTAAAGGGTTCTCAAGAGTAATTCTCAAGGGTATTTCTAAAGGGTTCTCAAGAGTGTGTGTGTGTGTGTGTGTGTGTGTGTGTGTGTGTGTGTGTGTGTGTGTGTGTGTGTGTGTGTGTGTGTGTGTATGTGTGTATGCATCGGTGGGCAGGGACAGCAATGGATGAAATCAACAGAACATTGATATGTTAACACTATGTTAACTTCCGTGTAAAGGAAGGAGGAGCTGACATTTTGGAGTTAACCCTTCATGCCATGTGCTTTCCTTTCTCCGATGAAGGGTTAACTCCCAAATTGTGAAGTTCTCTTTGCTTCCCACTTCAATCACCATCTTGTTCATTCGTTCCCTCCATCTGTACATCAAATCATTGGTTCACAATGTGCACATCAGAAAGTAAAGGCGAACAGTGTGGGGAAGGTGTGTTGTGGAGTGAGAAGAGCAATGAAAGGGGGAGGAGGGCAATCGTCTACTTGGACATTGACTTCAATCGGCCATCTTTAATTAACAACCGTTGGTTCACAGGGGAAGGTGAAACAACACAAACACAGATATGAGAACAAGGTGGAGCAGGTATTTTAACAAGTGCTGCTTTTCTGCCAGGTATCTTCAAGAGCAACAAGCAAATGGACACAGACAAGGCCGACCTGGCACGTCATCCCAGCAGCGCAGTCAGCAATATGTCAGGGTCAGAGAGTTTGGAGCCGAGAGAATTGGCAAAGACGATAAGCCTTGAAATATCCAGCGAGGACAGGTTCCATTACACACCGGGGCACCTTGAGTGATGTTTGTGCTTCTCACGGCAAATTATCTTCGCTATTTCGACCACAACTGTGTTTGTCCCCTCCAGACCTCTTACCTTCCTCATTTAGACCAATACATTATTATCATAACACTAGTGTAGTCTGTATGCACACCTTACCATAACACTAGTGTAGTCTGGATGCACACCTTACCATACCACCACTGTAGTCTGTATGCACACCTTACCATAACACCACTGTAGTCTGTATGCACACCTTACCATACCACCACTGTAGTCTGTATGCGCACCTTACCATACCACCACTGTAGTCTGTATGCACACCTTACCATACCACCACTGTAGTCTGTATGCACACCTTACCATAACACCACTGTAGTCTGTATGCACACCTTACCATACCACCACTGTAGTCTGTATGCACACCTTACCATACCACCACTGTAGTCTGTATGCGCACCTTACCATAACACTACTGTAGTCTGTATGCACACCTTACCATAACACCACTGTAGTCTGTATGCACACCTTACCATAACACTACTGTAGTCCGTATGCACACCTATACATTCCCTTACCTTCCTCCATTAGACCAATACAGTATTACCATAACACTACAACAACAAACAACATGCATTTAAAGGCCATTTTCCCTGCTAGATGGGTTCGCCTTGCGGTCCCCATGACAATGTTCTCCATTTTGCCCTATTTTCTGCATCTCTCCTTGTTAACCCCCTTGCCCGCATTTCTTCTTCCACCATGTTTAGCCAAGTCTTTCTCGGTCTTCCCCGTCTTCTACTTCCTTCTACATTCATTTCCATCACTCTTCTCAACCAGTCACTTTCATCCTTCCTCAACACATGACCAAACCATCTCAACCTGTTTCACTTCACAGCATCCATCACAGGCTCTATTCCCATCATCTTTCGCAATTCATCATTTGTCTTCCTCTCTCTCAACGATACTCCGCACATCCACCGAACCATTCGCATTTCCACCCTTTCCAGCCTTCGTTGCTGCTCTACGTTCATGACCCATGTCTCGCTCCCATAAATCATAACACTTCTCACACATGCAGCATACACCTTTCCCTTCAGCTTCAACGACACTCCCCTCCTCATCAGCACGCCACTCAGTTCCCGAAACTTCTTCCATGCACATCTCACTCTAGCAACCGTTGCCGAGTCTGATCCACCTTCTCCATTCAGCATGTCTCCGAGGTAGCAAAATGTTTTCACACCTTCCACCTTCACGCCGTCTCCAAGATCCAACTCAACATTTCCTCCATCTGCAGCTCCCTCTGTGCACACCTTACCCTTGAATGTAGCTGCCACACTGGTTAATGACCCTCTCAGACCACTACATTTTTGATGAACCCACTCAGCACACATTGTACATTGAATGGAGTTCTCTCCGACACCCTTCCTACACACAGCACAGGGCCACTTCCCAGTTCTTTCCACCTCACCACATGCTTTACCACTTGCCATCACCTTCGTCTTTCCGATATTCACCTTCAGACCTTTTGCCTCCATACATTCCTTCCACTTGTTCATCTTCTCCTTCAGTCCATCCATACTTTCCGCAATCAACACCAGATCATCTGCTTACAACAACTCCCACGGTAAACCCTCCTTTACGTTCTGAGCCAGCACCTCCATCACAGCACCTCCATCACAGCACCTCCATCCAGCACATCACATCACAGTACTGCTTTCACATCCTGGGAGGTTCAAGTTCCACATACTTACTGGACAGAATTTAATCCAAAGTATCCGACTTATCAACTCTCCCAATCTGACCTCAAAATTTGACCCGCTCAAATTACGTCGCAAAGTTGGTTCTCTTTACCTTTTTTACGGATATTACTTCGGTTTCTGCTCCCAAGAACTTGCTGCTTGTATAACTCCGCCATTAGCGAGACCCCGGAATTCTCGATAAGCCGCTACATCCCCCGTTAATTCACCCCAGATCCACTTTTTTGAAATACTGACTTCTTTCCTGGAAGTCCTAGCTGTGTCCACGTGTTTTTTTTTTTGTTTTTTTTACCTCTCCCACCCTCCCCCCCCCCCCCCCCTTTTCCATGCCTCCTTCCCCAAAGCCCTTTCCCTCCCACAGATCTCCCAATGTCCCTGCTCTCCATCTTGTTCTCCCGCTCCCTTTATCATATGTTTTATGTGTCAGTTTGTCTTTTTTGTGATCAATGTTAGCTCTTACACGAGCCTCGACCTTGCATGCAAAAAAAAAAAAAAAAATTGTGTGTCCATTGGCAACACAATGGTGGGCCATTATGATGTTTGTTTCTTCCCCTCCACTGCCAAGCTCTGGAACTCTTTACCTTCCCATGTTTTTCCAAACACTTATGACCTTCACTATAACAAAAAGCAGATTTTTTTTACTTTCTCGAAAACTCTCAGACTCTTTCTTCACTTTTCTATCAATGCAGCTCTTTTATTTAAGGCCTGGTTTCGATGAGGACTACATAGTCCGTGCCTGGAGCCTTCAACCTAGAAAAAGAAAATCGTTGGTTTCGCATAGCGAGAAGCACCAACATGGCGGCCGTAAGATTTTTCATCAGAATGAAATCGTCGGTGGGTTTAGTCAGGCAAACTGTCCAACCAATTGGTCGAATGGAATGTTACAGACAGGCAGACAGACCCACGGACAGACAAGCGTGTCGTGATGAAGATACGAGAACTATTCGGTCACACACATCAAAACAACTCGGTTTGTTGTCAGACAAAGGAATATTTTCTCGAGGAGTTCATTATAAAGTGTTGTTGTTGTTTTGTAACTTGACCGAGGTTCACCTTTCTTCTTTCCCACAGCTCCCTAGGCCTTGCTAAAGCTGCCCTGGAAGCCATCAGTGGGTTCAATCTCTTTGGCAATCAGGTGGGATTGTGCACGTCCAGCATGGCATCAGGTGTTCATAAAATACAGAAACCCCATGGGTTTGGGATATCATGGTCATCGATTATGTAATGTATGCAAACACTTTAAATACAGAGTTCCATCCATTCATAAGACGAGCAACGGTACCCGCCCTCTGGGCGGGGCTTCAATTGTGAGGCGGGGCTTCAATTGGGAGGCGGGGCTTCAATTGGGAGGCGGGGCTTCAATTGGGAGGCCCAAATGAAAAGGCAAAATATCAGAAATTGAAGGGTTTTATTTTATTTTAAACGATTTATATAAACATCCGTTAAAACATGTCACACGCAAATCATCAAAATCTAAACAGTATTTGTAGAATTTCAATGAAAGCCACATCACTGTTCATATCGGTAAATATTATTCCATCGTGTTTGGAAAAACTGGTAAATTGGAAAAATTGGAAAATTGGGAAAAAATTGGAAAAACAATATATCCCAGGGGGTCCCAGGATTGCCCACCCAAAATTTCGTTGCGATCGGTTCAGCCGTTTTTGTGGTGCCTGGGAAAAGACAGACAGACAGACATTTGGTGAATTATAGTAAGATGTGCAGGAGTCCTGTAACACACCTGTCAGAAATCCATGAAAAAAACAGCACAGATCACAAGATATCCCGAGATTTTCATCAATATGGAATCCTTCACAGGTTTAACTCGAACGCCACTCGGTAGAGCGCATACTCCCGCCGTGGGTTTAGTTGGGATAATACGTTTTGTTTAACCTCCCCTCTCCCCAAAACAATAAATGAAAAAGCAAGTAAGCCCTAACTGTCAGAGAATTTATTTTGATATATCTCGGAATTAGAGGAGAAAAACATCATTTAACAATAAGAATAAAAGCTTCAATGCAGTAAAAGAGAAAAATATTTCCCAAAATTTTTTCCAAAACAATTCCTGGATCCGGAATAATATCCTGAGCTTCACCAAAAACTAATCAATTCTTCCCTATCCCGAGGGCAACCATCCCACCAACTTTCATTCAAATCCGTTCAGAACTTTTCCAGATATGTTGTTCACAAACATACGAACACACACACACACGGACGGACACGATCGAATGCGTCACTCAGGTGATTTATCTCTTCCTGGTTACTCCCTCCTCCGGTATGATAGACCTGAGCCTCGGCCTGGTGGTGGGGTGGCTATCTTTGTCAAAAACTCTCTTCCTCACTCTCCTTGCACTGCCCTCTTTCCTCCTCACCCCCAGGAGTACCTCTGGCTACGGCTTCCTCTCCGCTCCCACCTTTTGTTCATATGTGTTCTGTACCGTCCCCCAAACAGTGATGACTCCATCTACATTTCAATGTCTGACAACATGGACCAACTTCTATCCACTCATCCCAACTCTCTCTTCCTCATATGTGGTGACTTCAACTGTCATCATGCCACCTGGTTGGGTGTGGGTTCCTCTCTCACTAGTCATGGCACCTCAGCAAAGGACTTCTGTGACTCACTGGGATTGACACAATCTGTCAATTTCCCGACCCGGATCTCAGCCAATGGAGTATCTTCTCTTCTAGACTTGATTATGACAAACTTCCCTGCTAATGTCTGCTGCTCTTCTTCTGCTCCAATCGGTTCTTCTGATCATGTGCTTGTCAAAGTGGACATCTCTCTGGCCATTCTCAGAGAGCCTCCTCAGCGTCGACGAGTCTGGCATTTCACTCAGGCCGACTGGGACGGTCTTCAAGCAGCCATCAATCGTCTGGATTGGTCTCCCATCTCCACTGCCTCTGACATCAATTCTTCCTGGGAATTCTTCCAAAGCAAACTGATCTCTCTCATGCACAGATTTATCCCATCTCGCCTTCAATTGTCTTACCCTTCCTCCCGTCCATGGTACACTGAATCTTGTGGTGAGGCAGTTGCCCTGAAACAACTTGCCTTTGCCTCTTGGAAGGCTAATCCAACTGAAGGAAATCTCAGTTCCTTCCACCAAGCTCGGAACAAGTGTGTGTCTACCCTCAGGAGTGCCAGGAAGCACTATCTCTCCTCACTCAAGAATGAACTCTCAAACCTGTCTCCTTCCTCCAAATCCTGGTGGCGTCTGGTCAAATCCGTTTCTGGTGTTTGTTCCCCCTCCATCCCCTCCCTTACCTCAAATGGCCACACAGTTGACATCGCACGTGACAAAGCCGAATGCCTCAACTCTGTGTTCGCCTCGAAATCCTTAGTCCCAAACCCATCTCTCTCTGTTCCCACCTTTCCCAGTCGAACCCAACTGCTCCTGGACTCTGTGTCCTTCTCTCCTGACAAGGTGGAGGAGTTTTTGTCAAACCTCGACTCTGATTCTGCTACTGGACCAGACGGCATCAGCCCACGGGTCCTAAAATCCTGCTCTGCCGCTCTATCTCACCCTCTCTCTGTTCTTTTCACCCTATCTTTTGCTCAAGGTCATCTGCCAGCATCCTGGAAATCAGCTAACATTACCGCTTTTCACAAAAAAGGTGCAAAAACAGATCCTTGCAACTACAGACCAATCAGCCTGCTCCCAATTATCAGCAAAGTCATGGAATCCATCATTGCTTCGGATATGAAATCTTTCCTCTTCTCCAATGGCTTGATCTCTGATCATCAATTTGGTTTCAGACCAGGTCACTCTACTCTGGACATGCTGCTTCTGCTGTCTCAACAATGGATGGAGGTCCTCAATGCCAAACAGGAAATCAGAGCTGTCTCCCTTGACATATCAATGGCCTTTGATACGGTCTGGCACCCAGCTCTGCTCACCAAACTCTCCTCCTATGGTATCCATGGAAATCTCCATGCATGGCTTGCGGACTTCCTCTCTGGTCGTAGTCAACGTGTGGCCCTGAATGGATTTCTCTCATCTCCCCTTCCTGTTCAGGCTGGAGTTCCCCAAGGAAGTGTGCTGGGCCCTGTGCTTTTTCTGGTCTTTATCAATGATCTCTCTGACTCTCTGGAAAATCCTCTCTATCTCTTTGCTGATGACTCCACTCTCTGCCGCTCCAATCCTCTTCCCTCAGATCGGCAGTCTGCAGCCACCTCACTCTCTGAAGACCTGGACAAAATCACAGACTGGTCAAACAAGTGGAACATGTCTTTCAATCCTGCAAATCTCACTCTCTTACTATGTCTCTCCGAAAAGATCGACTGGACAACCCTCCCATCTACTTTCTCAACAATCCTCTCCAAGAAGTTCTGTCACTCAAGCTTTTGGGTCTCACTATCTGCCATGATCTTTCTTGGGAAAACCACATTTCCAAGCTGGCCTCCAAAGCCAGTCGCCGACTGGGCATCCTCCGTCGTGCGAAGTCCTTCCTCGGCACACCTGAGCTCCTCACCACATACAAGGCTTTCATCCGCAGCTCAATGGAATACTGTTCTCCCCTATGGGCTGGTGCTCCTGCCTCACACCTGGCTCGGCTTCACGCTGTTGAATCCAAAGCTTTCAAAATCATTGGAATCTCCCGCGATGAAGCTATCTCTGAGGGCCTTTCACTCACTCACCGCAGGCAGGTAGGTGGCCTTTCTGTCTTCTACCGACTCCTCTCCGGCCTTGCTCCCCCAGCTCTCTCTGTGCTCTGTCCCCCAAATATTCCTACAGGTCGCACAAGATCTGCCAGCAACCCTCTGATGGTTAAACTGCCGAAATCTCGGCTCTCTGCTCACCTTCACTCTTTCATTCCTCTTTTCTCCCGCCTGTGGAACAAACTCCCACACTCCCTTCAATCCCTCTCCACCCTCCAGGTCTTTAAAACAGCTGTTCACCACCATCTCTTATCTTCCCCCATCCATAACCTTGATCTTTTCTACCCCCACTAATTCACCCCAGATCCACCTTGTTTGAAATTCCAACTTCTTTCCTGGAAATCCTGGCAGTGTCCATATGTTTATACCTCTCCCACCCCCCCCCCCCCCCTCACATGCCTCCCCCCCTTCACATGCCTCCCCCCCAAAGCCCTCTCCCTCCCACAGATCTCTCGATGTCTCCATGTCTCTCGGTCCCTGCTCTCAAATGTTGTGTTTGTGTCCTTCCCCCTCTCTCCCCATCTTGTCTACCGCTCCCGATGTTATTTGTTTTATGTGTCTGTTTGTCTTTCTGTGTGATTAATGTTCGCTCTTTCACGAGCCTCGATCTTGTATACAAAGAAGAAAAAAAAAAAAAAAAAAAAAAAAAAACTCCCTGGTGGGAGTAATAAACCTGAAAATCGCAGAGCGATAACCAGAATTATTTATTTGGTCTGGGAAGGCCATGCGAGGTTTCTTCTTCTTCAGCCTCATAACCATGCGATCTTTTTTTTAAAAGTTGGAATTTTGCCAAATCTGTTCTTTTCGTTTGTTAATATACCTCAGCCATTGACAAATCTGGAACTAAGTCTTGATATGTTCATCAAATACTGACACCGCGATTGACATTCACTGAGCTAAATGTTGATATCTCTTCTGAGGAAGAAAAAAAAACCCAGTTTTAAAGCATTATACGTATCAAACGATACATTTTATGAAACGGTGAAACCTAATACTCACTTTGGTGGTTTTAAAATGACAGAATATGTCTTTATTAGAAAAAAAAAAGAACATTGAAGACGACGCTGCTAACAAAATACACCGCTCAAACGCATAACCACGAGTTTAAACTACATTGACAACAAATATGAAAACTATTTTCATATCACAATGTTAAATATAGAATATATAGAAGATAATGTTAAAAAAAAAATGAGCCCTATCTTCCAATGGTAAAAAACTCCTTCAAAAAATTCCTGGATCCGGAATAATATCCTGAGCTTCACCAAAATCTAATCAATTCTTCCTTATCCCAAGGGCAATCATCCCACCAACTTTCATCCAAATCCGTTCAGAACTTTTCCAGATATCTTGTTCACAAACACACGAACACACACACACACACGGACACGAGTGAATGCATTACTCCCTGGCGAGAGTAATAAATATTCCGTCCACGTCGCTGAGGTCGCTGCAGCAAAAGATCTGTTTATGATGTGAAACAAACCAATAAGATTTACCTCTCCTGACGTCACAGCATCTTCATGCTCGTTTCACATTTGATTATTCCCACATCTCAGGACACCGGGACACCTTGTGACGTGTGAGCCGAACCAGTTATACTCTCCAACACCCTTTTCTTTCATCCCCCAGGGTTGTTCGTGGTCGGTCATTTTCGTCGATACAGATGCTCACAACCGCAACCGGCAGACCTTCACATCGCTGCTTCCAAGGGAGTCAAGATCACATGTGAGGCACCTGTCTCACACCTCGCCTACACCTGTCTCACACCTCTCCTACACCTGTCTCACACCTCTCCAACACCTGTCTCACACCTCTCCTACATCTGTCTCACACCTCTCCTACACCTGTCTCACACCTCTCCTACACCTGTCTCACACCTCTCCTACACCTGTCTCACACCTCTCCTACACCTGTCTCACACCTCTCCTACACCTGTCTCACACCTCTCCTACACCTGTCTCACACCTCTCCTACACCTGTCTCACACCCTGTAGTTTGCATGCACAACGTTGGCACACTGCACCTATCCCGCACAACGCTGTTCCGTTATGTAATTTGAACATTGCCAATAAGGTACCATGGGTGGACAGGTGCTGTAGATATCGATCCTATGCGAGTTTATCAGTCTCTCTCAATCTGACAAAATGCAAGTTCAGTACCGTGACACAATCTCATGGTAAAGATTGCACTGGGTGGTTTGCTTTTGCCAACTTCAGGAAGGACACCATGGGATCTTGAACATCTACCATCTAATACTAGCAGATGGGACACCCGGCTTAACATCCATCCAAGGGACGGTGCACGCTGTGACATAATGATTTGTCTGCAGAGCAGGAATCGGACTCAGACTGTACAAGTCAGAGATAGGTGTGCCTCCTCCGTACCATACTGGCAAAATTTCACTCCTAAGTTTCGTTTGAAAAGGAAAGTGAAATCTTTACCTTGAAATAAGTAATACGATATCCAGGTAAATGTCACAAAGGGAGCCAGCTCAAATTAATGACGTCATCCCTCAACTGCACTCTCAGGCTTTTCGTCTATAATCCGGCTTAGCCTCGGATTTGCTTTTCCGATAACCTGAGATGACTTTATCCCCTCGGAGCACAGCTCACCTGTGTCTTATCCAAGTGTAACATCTGCGCTGTCCTGTCCCTCGGAAGGAAATTAAACTGGGCTGAGATGACCTTATCCTCTCGGAGCACAGCTCACCTGTGTCTTATCCAAGTGGAACATATGCCCTTCCCTGTCCCTCGGATTTGAAATTAAAGCGGGTACCCCATCTACCAGTCAGTGGACGTCAAACATTCATGCTGTCCTTCGTGAAGAGCAGGCGATCTATCACCGTATATAAGGGTAGTCTGGTCAACTTGGTTTTTTTGTACACAGAATCGAGGCTCATGTAAGAGCTAACACATTGAACAAGAAAACATGGACAAACACACAAAACATACAATGAAGGGAGCGGGAGACAAGAGGGGAGGGAGAGGGAAGCACACAAGCACAACAAGAGAAGAGAACAGGGACGTCGGTAGATCTGAGGAAGGGGGAGGGCTGGGGGAGGAGGGAGGGATACACGGTATAAAGCAAATGAACACTACCAGGAATTTCAGGAAAGAAGTTGGAGATTGAAAGAGGCGGATTTGGGGTGAATTAGCGGGGGTAGAAAAGACCAAGGTTTGGATTGGGGAAGACAAGAGATGGTGGTGAACAGCTGTTTTGAAGACCTGGATGGAGGAGTGGGATTGAAGAGAGTGAGGGAGTTTGTTCCAGAGGCGGGAGAAAAGAAGAATAAATGAGTGAAGGTGAGCAGAGAGTCTTGATTTTGGCAGTTTCACCAGAAGACGGTTGCTGGCAGATCTTGTGCGACCTGAAGGAATATTTGGGGGACAGAGCACAGATAGAGCTGGGAGAGCAAGATGTCCCACCATATATTACCTTCCCATGATGTCCCATTTACCCTCCCATGATGTCCCACTTACCCTCCCATGATGTGTTGCTTACCCTCCAATGATGTCTCACTTACCCTCCCACTATGTTCCACTTACCCTCCCATGATGTCCTGCTTACCCTTCCATGATATCCCGCTTACCCTTCCATGATGTCCCGCTTACCCTCCCATGATGTCCTGCTTACCTTCCCACTATGTGCTACTTACCCTCCCATGATGTCCCGCTTACCCTCCCATGATGTCCCGCTTACCCTCCCATGATGTCCCACTTATCCTCCCACTACGTGCCACTTACGATGTCCTGCATACCCTCCCATGATGCCCCACTTATCCTCCCACTACGTGCCACTTACCCTCCCATGATGTCCCACTTACCCTCCCATGATGCCCCGCTTACCCTCCCATGATGTTCCTCTTACCCTCCCATGATGTCCTGCTTACCCTCCAATGATGTCCCATGATCTCTCGCTTACCCTCCCATGATGTTCCGCTTACCCTCCCACGATGTCCTGCTTACCCTTCCAGGATGCCCCGCTTACATTCCCACTATGTCCCACTTACCCTCCCACTATCTCCCACTTATCCTCCCACTTTGTCCCACTTATCCTCCCACTATGTCCCACTTATCCTCCCACTATGTTCCACTTACCCTCCCACGATGTCCCGCTTACCCTCCCATGATGTCCTGCTTACCTTCCCACTACGTCCCACTTACCCTCCCACGATGTCCCACTCACCCTCCCGTGATGTCCTGCTTACCTTCCCACTATGTCCCACTTACCCTCCCACGATGTCCCACTCACCCTCCCATGATGTCCTGCTTACCTTCCCACTATGTGCCACTTACGCTCCAACGATGTCCCACTCACCCTCCCATGATGTCCCACTTATCCTCCCATGATGTCCTGCTTACCTTCCCACTATGTCCCACTTATCTTCCCACTATGTGCCACTTACCCTCCCACGATGTCCCGCTTACCCTCCCATGATGTCCCGCTTGCCCTCCCATGATGTCCCACTTACCCTCCCGTGATGTCCCGCTTACCATCTGATGATGTTCCACTTACCCTCCCGTGATGTCCTGCTTACACTCCCATGATGTCCCATGATCTCCCGCTTATCTTCCCATGATGTTCCGCTTACCCTCCCATGATGTCCTGCTTACCCTCCCATGATGTCCCAACTACCCTCCCATGATGTCCTGCTTACCCTCCCATGAGGTGTTGCTTACCCTCCCATGATGTCCCACTTACCCTCCCACAATGTCCCACTAATCCTCCCATGATGTCCTACTTACCTTCCCACTATGTCCCACTTATCCTCCAACTATGTCCCACTTATCCTCCCACTATGTTCCACTTACCCTCCCATGATGTCCTGCCTACCCTTCCATGATATCCCGCTTACCCTTCCATGATGTCCCGCTTACCCTCCCATGATGTCCTGCTTACCTTCCCACTATGTGCTACTTACCCTCCCATGATGTCCCACTTACCCTCCCATGATGTCCCACTTATCCTCATACTATGTGCCACTTACCTTCCCACGATGTCCCGCAGACCCTCCCATGATGCCCCACTTATCCTCCCACTATGTGCCACTTACCCTCCCACTATGTGCCACTTATCCTCCCATGATCTCCCGCTTACCCTCCCATGATCTCCCGCTTACCCTCCCATGATGTCCTGCTTACCCTCCCATGATGTCCCATGATCTCCCGCTTACCCTCCCATGATGTTCCACTTACCCTCCCATGATGTCCTGCTTACCCTCCCATGATGTCCCGCTCACCCTCCCATGATGTCACGCTCACCCTCCCATGATGCTCCACTTACAGTCCCATGGTGTCCTGCCTACCCTCCCATGATGTCCCACTTACCCTCCCATGATGTCCTGCTTACCCTTCCATGATGTCCCGCTTACCCTCCCATGATGTCCCGCTTACCCTCCCATGATGTGCCACGTAGACTCCCATGATGTCCCACGTAGACTCCCATGATGTCCCGCTTATCCTCCCATGATGAACCGCTTACCCTTCCATGATGGCCTGCTTACCCTCCCATGTTGTCCCGCTTACCCTCCCATGATGTCCCGCTTATCCTCCCATGATGTCCCGCTTACCCTCCCATGATGTCCCTCTTACCCTCCCATGATGTCCCGCTTACCCTCCCATGATGTCCAGCTTACCCTCCCATGATGTCCCACTTACCCTCCCATGATGTCCCGCTTACCCTCCCATGATGTCCCACTTACCCTCCCACGATGTCCCACTTACCCTCCCATGATGGCCTGCTTACCCTCCCATGATGTCACACTTATCCTCCAATGTTGTCCCGCTTATCCTCCCACGATGTCCTGCTTACCCTCCCATGATGTTCTGCTTACCCTCCCATGATGTCCCGCTTACCCTCCCATGATGTCCCGCTTACCCTCCCATGATGTCCCGCTTACCCTCCCATGATGTCCCACTTACCCTCCCATGATGTCCCACTTACCCTCCCATGATATCCCGCTTATCCTCCCATGATGTCCCGCTTATCCTCCCACGATGTCCCGCTTACCCTCCCATGATGTTCCGCTTACCCTCCCATGATGTCCCGCTTACCCTCCCATGATGTCCCGTTTACCCTCCCATGATGTCCCGCTTACCCTCCCATGATGTCCCGCTTACCCTCCCATGATGTCCCACTTACCCTCCCATGATGGCCTGCTTACCCTCCCATGATGTCACACTTATCCTCCAATGTTGTCCCGCTTACCCTCCCATGATGTCCCGCTTACCCTCCCATGATGTCCTGATAATGAGAATGTAAAAAGCCCCGTCAGGTAGCGCTCGAGTAGCGTTTTCCCATTGAGTGACGGCACTTTGATTTGCATGACCTTTTCCCACTTGTCCTTGAAAAACGCCCTTTGCTTCATGTGTTCCACGGCATGTGTTTGGGCAACAGGTGACACAGGCTGATTTGATTTTGTTACAGATCCCACGGTGTCTCACAGGAGTAGGCTATTGCGTGCCAGTACCATGGCCAAATGCAAAGTTCCTGCCCTGGCCTACTCAAAGCATAACCTTGGCCTTTTAACTCAAAGAATATCAGAGTTTGGGTCTCAAAAAAAGGATGTACAAGTTCTGTGGTGTGTAAACTGTATGTCTCTACATTTGCAAGAAAGTACAGGATGTCCTCGCTTAACGTCGTCGTCCGGGTTAACGTCGTTTCACTTAACGTCTTGGTTACCAAGAACGTAACCACGATGTTAACCGAGGACCAAGTGTACATATCAGTTTGTTTAATGTATCAAAACATCGATGGAAAATTACTCACAAGGATTGATTACCTCCACCACCTAAGGTGGACGGAGGTTGGTTATGTTTTTACCCCCGTTTGTCTGTTTGTCTATCTGTCCGTCTGTGAGCAGAATACAGTATCTCAAAAAGTTCAGGATGAATTTGTACGAAATTTAGTCGACAGGTTGTGTTCCCACAATTACAATGAAACTTCACCACAACCTTCATCACCCTTGATGTACCAATGTTTGTTGAAGGCATTATATAAATTGGGGTCTGAGGAGGTATATGGGGTGGACGTTGCCCCGATGTTTCGCTTTCTCACTTGGCAAATGCAAAATGACTTTTTCTGATCATATTTGACCGATAAAGCCGCGTATTATGTACGATGACATGTTGTCTTCTTTGTACATTGCAAATCCTCTCCTACCTGCCCAATCTCAGAACACCGATGCAGCTTTGCTCCCATGTTGTGGATATCCAGCCTTTGCTGTCGATGATGAAACCCTGCGCTCTCAGACATTAAGTAAGGTCGTACGGAAACTGAGAAGGCGTTTTGGCTTCAAGCGTTTCCTACGTGATGGCTACCGCACATCTTTAGAAGATTCCAGCCGGAGACACTACAAGCCCGCAGAGATCAAGGTTCGTCTGTCCGTAAGCCTTCCGTTATGTCTGCATGTCTGGCTGCCTCCGAGACTTCGTCCTCGTGGGGTCCACGCTGTGAACATTCCGTGGGAAATATACACGAGTATTTAGTAATGAGATGAACACAACATGCGAGTTCATTGATCAATCACATGATCAGACAGCCTGATGAATGATTGATCAATCACATGATCACACAGCCTGATGAATGTTTGATCAATCACATGATCAGACAGCCTGATGAATGATTGATCAATCACATGATCACACAGCTTGATGAATGATTGATCAATCACATGATCACACAGCCTGATGAATGATTGATCAATCACATGATCACGCAGCCTGATGAATGATTGATCAATCACATGATCACACAGCCAGGCAAATGATTGATCAATCACACGATCACACAGCCTGATGAATGATTGATCAATCACATGATCACGCAGCCTCATGAATGATTGATCAATCACATGATCACACAGCCTGATGAATGATTGATCAATCACACGATCACACAGCCTGATGAATGTTTGATCAATCACATGATCACGCAGCCTGATGAATGTTTGATCAATCACATGATCACGCAGCCTGATGAATGATTGATCAATCACATGATCACACAGCCAGATGAATGTTTGATCAATCACATGATCACACAGCCTGATGAATGTTTGATCAATCACACGATCACGCAGCCTGATGAATGTTTGATCAATCACATGATCACGCAGCCTGATGAATGATGGATCAATCACATGATCACACAGCTTGATGAATGATTGATCAATCACATGATCACACAGCCTGGCAAATGATTGATCAATCACATGATCACACAGCCTGATGAATGTTTGATCAATCACATGATCAGACAGCCTGATGAATGATTGATCAATCACATGATCATACAGCATCATGAATGATTAATCAATCACATGATCACACAGCCTGATGAATGATTGATCAATCACATGATCATACAGCATCATGAATGACTGATCAATCACATGATCACACAGCCTGATGAATGATTGATCAGTCACACGATCACACAGCCCGGCAAATGATTGATCAATCACATGATCACACAGCCTGATGAATGATTGATCAATCACATGATCACGCAGCCTGATGAATGATTGATCAATCACATGATCACACAGCTTGATGAATGATTGATCAATCACATGATCAGACAGCCTGATGAATGATTGATCAATCACATGATCACGCAGCCTGATGAATAAATGATCAATCACATGATCACACAGCTTGATGAATGATTGATCAATCACATGATCAGACAGCCTGATGAATGATTGATCAATCACATGATCACGCAGCCTGATGAATGATTGATCAATCACATGATCTTGCAGCCTGATGAATGATTGATCAATCACATGATCACGCAGCCTGATGAATGATTGATCAATCACATGATCACACAGCCTGATGAATGATTGATCAATCACATGATAACACAGCCTGATGAATGATTGATCAATCACATGATCATACAGCCTGATGAATGATTGATCAATCACATGACAACACAGCCTGATGAATGATTGATCAATCACATGATCACGCAGCCTGATGAATGATTGATCAATCACATGATCATACAGCCTGATGAATGATTGATCAATCACATGAAAACACAGCCTGATGAATGATTGATCAATCACATGATCACGCAGCCTGATGAATGATTGATCAATTACATGATCATACAGCCTGATGAATGATTGATCAATTACATGATCACACCACCTGATGAATGATTGATCAATTACATGATCACACCACCTGATGAATGATTGATCAATCACATGATCACACAGCCTGATGAATGATTGATCAATCACATGATCACACAGCCTGGCTAATGATTGATCAATCACATGATCACACAGCTTGATGAATGATTGATCAATCACATGATCACGCAGCCTGATGAATGATTGATCAATCACATGATCACACAGCCTGATGAATGATTGATCAATCACATGATCACGCAGCCTGATGAATGATTGATCAATCACACGATCACACAGCCTGATGAATGTTTGATCAATCACATGATCACGCAGCCTGATGAATGATTGATCAATCACATGATCACACAGCCTGATGAATGTTTGATCAATCACATGATCACAGCCTGATGAATGTTTGATCAATCACACGATCACGCAGCCTGATGAATGTTTGATCAATCACACGATCACGCAGCCTGATGAATGATTGATCAATCACATGATCACACAGTTTGATGAATGATTGATCAATCACATGATCACACAGCCCGGCAAATGATTGATCAATCACATGATCACACAGCCTGATGAATGTTTGATCAATCACATGATCAGACAGCCTGATGAATGATTGATCAATCACATGATCATACAGCATCATGAATGATTGATCAATCACATGATCACACAGCCTGATGAATGATTGATCAATCACATGATCATACAGCATCATGAATGACTGATCAATCACATGATCACACAGCCTGATGAATGATTGATCAGTCACACGATCACACAGCCCGGCAAATGATTGATCAATCACATGATCACACAGCCTGATGAATGATTGATCAATCACATGATCACACAGCCTGATGAATGATTGATCAATCACATGATCACGCAGCCTGATGAATGATTGATCAATCACATGATCACACAGCTTGATGAATGATTGATCAATCACATGATCAGACAGCCTGATGAATGATTGATCAATCACATGATCACGCAGCCTGATGAATAAATGATCAATCACATGATCACACAGCTTGATGAATGATTGATCAATCACATGATCAGACAGCCTGATGAATGATTGATCAATCACATGACAACACAGCCTGATGAATGATTGATCAATCACATGATCACACCACCTGATGAATGATTGATCAATCACATGATCACGCAGCCTGATGAATGATTGATCAATCACATGATCATACGGCCTGGCGAATGATTGATCAATCACATGATCACACAGCCCGGCTAATGATTGATCAAACACATGATCACACAGCCTGGCTAATGATTGATCAAACACATGATCACACAGCCTGGCTAATGATTGATCAAACACATGATCACACAGCCTGGCTAATGATTGATCAAACACATGATCACACAGCCTGGCTAATGATTGATCAAACACATGATCACACAGCCTGGCTAATGATTGATCAAACACATGATCACACAGCCTGGCTAATGATTGATCAATCACATGATCACACAGCCCGGCTAATGATTGGTCAAACACATGATCACACAGCCCGGCTCATGATTGATCAAACACATGATCATACGGCCTGGCTAATGATTGATCAATCACATGATCACACAGCCTGGCTAATGATTGATCAAACACATCATCACACAGCCTGGCTAATGATTGATCAAACACATGATCACACAGCCTGGCTCATGATTGATCAAACACATGATCATACGGCCCGGCTAATGATTGATCAAACACATGATCACACATCCTGGCTAATGATTGATCAAACACATCATCACACAGCCTGGCTAATGATTGATCAAACACATGATCATACGGCCCGGCTAATGATTGATCAAACACATGATCACACAGCCTGGCTAATGATTGATCAAACACGTCATCACACAGCCTGGCTAATGATTGATCAAAGACATGATCACACAGCCCGGCTCATGATTGATCAAACACATGATCATACGGCCTGGCTAATGATTGATCAAACACATGATCACACAGCCCGGCTAATGATTGATCAAACACATGATCATACGGCCTGGCTAATGATTGATCAATCACATGATCACACAGCCCGGCTAATGATTGATCAAACACATGATCACACATCCTGGCTAATGATTGATCAAACACATCATCACACAGCCTGGCTAATGATTGATCAAACACATGATCATACGGCCCGGCTAATGATTGATCAAACACATGATCACACAGCCTGGCTAATGATTGATCAAACACGTCATCACACAGCCTGGCTAATGATTGATCAAAGACATGATCACACAGCCCGGCTCATGATTGATCAAACACATGATCATACGGCCTGGCTAATGATTGATCAAACACATGATCACACAGCCCGGCTAATGATTGATCAAACACATGATCATACGGCCTGGCTAATGATTGATCAATCACATGATCACACAGCCCGGCTAATGATTGATCAAACACATGATCACACAGCCCGGCTAATGATTGATCAAACACATGATCACACAGCCTGGCTAATGATTGATCAATCACATGATCACACAGCCCGGCTAATGATTGATCAATCACATGATCACACAGCCCGGCTCATGATTGATCAAACACATGATCATACGGCCCGGCTAATGATTGATCAATCACATGATCACACAGCCCGGCTAATGATTGATCAAACACATGATCACACAGCCCGGCTAATGATTGATCAATCACATGATCATACGGTCTGGCTAATGATTGATCAATCACATGATCACACAGCCCGGCTAATGATTGATCAAACACATGATCATACGGCCCGGCTAATGATTGATCAATCACATGATCACACAGCCCGGCTAATGATTGATCAAACACATGATCACACAGCCCGGCTAATGATTGATCAATCACATGATCATACGGCCTGGCTAATGATTGATCAATCACACGATCACACAGCCTGGCTAATGATTGATCAAACACATGATCACACAGCCCGGCTAATGATTGATCAATCACATGATCACACAGCCCGGCTAATGATTGATCAATCACATGATCATACGGCCTGGCTAATGATTGATCAATCACACGATCACACAGCCTGGCTAATGATTGATCAAACACATGATCACACAGCCCGGCTAATGATTGATCAATCACATGATCACACAGCCCGGCTAATGATTGATCAATCACATGATCATACGGCCTGGCTAATGATTGATCAATCACATTATCACACAGCCCGGCTAATGATTGATCAAACACATGATCATACGGCCCGGCTAATGATTGATCAATCACATGATCACACAGCCCGGCTAATGATTGATCAAACACATGATCACACAGCCCGGCTAATGATTGATCAATCACATGATCATACGGCCTGGCTAATGATTGATCAATCACACGATCACACAGCCTGGCTAATGATTGATCAAACACATGATCACACAGCCCGGCTAATGATTGATCAATCACATGATCACACAGCCCGGCTAATGATTGATCAATTACGCTGCCCCGTGATTAATCCATCTCACGACCTACACGTCGTTGAGTTTATAAAGCACGAGCAGAAAATCCGGTTACATTCTCGCTGTTCCAATGCAATTTGTTCCCATGAGAGTGTGGAATATTTAGGGAGTTTGGCAGGAATGTCCTTTGAGATCTTAAAACCATCCCTGTGAATTTTACCACAAACAAACTGAAGTTGTAAGTTTTCCGGGGTTCGGTGACGATCCTGAAAAGAGCCCTTGGAACAAAACTTTGAAAACGTTGAACAGTTTCGTCCATGAATCGTGATCCCTTACCGAAGCGGAGGAGGTGGATACTTTGGGTCCTCGGAGGACTCCGCTCCACCTCCTGAAACCAGCAAATGGAGATAACAACCAACGACACACACACACACATCCATGTACACACATACACATACACACACACACACACACACAAAAACACACACAAACACACACACATGTACAAACACACACACACACACACACACACACACACACACACACACACACAAACACACACACACACACTGCAGTCGTCTCGCATCCCCTTTGGGGTGACTAATTACTGGATAATCAAACCACGAATGATAGTTCGATTTCTAACAAAATATACATAATGTGCATTTTAAAATCACAAACACAATGTAACTTATACTCGAATGATGAACTAGTCTTGCGAGTTAAGGCTCGCATTGATGTGCTTTGGCCGACAGGTAGGGAAATGGATGAGATCAAAAGAACGTTGATGGAGGTATGCATAACGTTGTGGGAAGTAAGGAGAAGCTGACGTTTTGGGCATTAACCCTTCATCAGAGGTGGGGAGGTTTGGAAGGAGGTTGTAGGGGAGGTTGGGAGGAGGTGTAAACACTTCAACCCCCCACTTATACAGGATTGTGGGGGAGATAACAACTCACTACAACCACAGGAGAGTTGCGAGTGGGGGGTAATCAATACAATCCCCCAATAAGGGAGGGTTGTGTTGATTGCGTTGCCCTTCTAATTTCGACTCTCACTGTGTCAGGTTCTGAAGAGGAAGGTGAGACCTTTTTTTGCTTCAATGAAGGGTTAATGCCCAAAACATCAGCTTCCGACGGCAGTCAACATTCCTCAATCAACGTTTCATTGATTCGATACAATTTGTAAAGGAAAGTAAAAATGCACCTTTTATGAGTATAAATGGCGCAGGAGGCATGTAGGAAAATGTTCGGAGAACGCTTGGATTCGGAAGAGGGTCAGAAAGCAGTATTCAGGATGGCAAAGCAGATAGCGAAAGAGAGGTGTGATGTGATGGGGGTGAGTTGCTTGAAGGATGAAGTGGGACAATCGTTGTCGACCCAGATGGAATTAAAGGAAGATGGAAAAGATATATGGAAATGCTGTTGAATGCAGAGAATGAATGGGATGGCAACATAGAGAGTAACCCAGTTTTAGGACCGGCAGAGAAGATAACTGAGAAGGAAGTTGAGGAAGCGATAAAAGCAATGAAGAGTAGAAAAGCGGGAGGGCCGACGGGAGTTGTGGGAGATATGTTGAAGGCAGCAGGAAGTTGGGGTGTGAAGAGAATGACAGAGATCTGTAATCTGGTGGTGAAAGAAGGCCGCATTCCAGTGGATTGGGAACTGAGTACCCTCGTCCCTCTATACAAGGGGAAAGGTGACCCTCTGGAGTGTGGCTCGTACCGAGCGATAAAGTTATTGGAGCATGGAATGAAGGTATTGGAAAGGGTGTTGGAGAGGAGGATAAGGAAGAAAGTGAAGATCGACGAAATGCAGTTTGGATTTATGCCAGGAAGAGGAACGACAGACGCGCTTTTCATTGTGAGGCAGTTGCAGGAGAAGTACATGGAGAAGAGGAAGAAGTTGTTTCTTGGGTTTGTTGATCTGGAGAAAGCATTCGATCGGGTTCCACGCAAAGTATTGACATGGGCATTGAGGAAGTTAGGAGTGGAGGAATGGTTGATCAGAGTAGTGATGGCAATGTACAAAAGAGCGCGCACAGCTGTAAGGACGAAGGACGGGAACAGTGGTGAGTTTGAGGTGAAGGTGGGAGTGCATCAGGGGTCAGTACGAAGTCCACTACTATTTGTAGCTGTGATGGAGGTGCTGGCTCAGAACGTAAAGGAGGGTTTACCGTGGGAGTTGTTGTATGCAGATGATCTGGTGTTGATTGCGGAAAGTATGGATGGACTGAAGGAAAAGATGAACACGTGGAAGGAATGTATGGAGACAAAAGGTCTGAAGATGAATATCGGAAAGACGAAGGTGATGGCAAGTGGTAAAGCATGTGGTGAGGTGGAAAGAACTGGGAAGTGGCCCTGTGCTGTGTGTAGGAAGGGTGTCGGAGTGAACTCCATTCAGTGTACAATGTGCGCTGAGTGGGTTCATCAAAAATGTAGTGGTCTGAGAGGGTCATTAACCAGTGTGGCAGCTACATTCAAATGTAAGGTGTGCACAGAGGGAGCTGCAGATGGAGGAAATGTTGAGTTGGATCTTGGAGACGGCGTGAAGCTGGAAGGTGTGAAAACATTTTTCTACCTCGGAGACATGCTGAATGGAGAAGGTGGATCAGACTCGGCAACGGTTGCTCGAGTGAGATGTGCATGGAAGAAGTTTCGGGAATTGAGTGGCGTGCTGATGATGTAAGGGGAGTGTCGTTGAAGCTGAAGGGAAAGGTGTATGCTGCATGTGTGAGAAGTGTTATGATTTATGGGAGCGAGACATGGGTAATGAACGTAGAGCAGCAACGAAGGTTGGAAAGGGTGGAAATGCGAATGGTTCGACGGATGTGCGGAGTATTGTTGAGAGAGAGGAACACAAATGATGAATTGCGAAAGATGATGGGAATAGAGCCTGTGATTGATGCTGTGAAGAGGAACAGGTTGAGATGGTTTGGTCATGTGTTGAGGAAGGATGAAAGTGACTGGTTGAGAAGAGTGATGGAAATGAATGTAGAAGGAAGTAGAAGACGGGGAAGACCGAGAAAGACTTGGCTAAAGATGGTGGAAGAAGAAATGCGGGCAAGGGGGTTAACAAGGAGAGATGCAGAAAATAGGGCAAAATGGAGAAGATTGTCATGGGGACCGCAAGGCTAACCCCCGCTCTAGCAGGGAAAATGGCCTTTAAAATGCATGTTGTTGTTTTTGTTGTTGTTATGAGTATAAATATCATTTTGAGTGTGTTCTGTTCCTTGGCAGCTATTTGACGGCATTGAGTGCGAGTTTCCACTGTTCCACCTGTACATGCTTATTGATGGTAAGTCTTGGTATGGTGACACCAGCCATAGACAAAGGACAGGCATAAACACACTACCAACGGCAGTTTTATTCTGCCTGGATCTTGTGTATATTGTGAACCGATCGAGGTGTCTGTCCGTGCGTTTGTCTGTCTCCAGTTTACTGCGGCTGGTTCTTGCGCTGCATTTGAAAAGCTGCTCATTGGTTATTTTGCATTGCAATTTCACTGTTCTTGATGCAATATCGTCAGTCACTTTATTGTTCATTTCAGTATCAGTAATCTTTAAAATCAACATAAACATGTGGATTAAAGTAGATTTAACACAGATGTTCATGGAGTACACACAATTTAAAACAGATATATTTTGCCCTCTTTTTAGTCAAATCCAACCTCCACTGCCAGATGTTGCACCACCACTTTGTAGAGGGCTGTATAAGTAGCTCAGAGCTTTGGCTTTGAGTGAAACTAATCGTGCAATTCAATTAACTTTTGCTTGCTTTTCCCATCACTTTCCCAGCAAAAGTTAATTTTTATTTTTTATTTTTTTTTGTATACAGAGCCGAGGCTCGTGAAAGAGCTAACATTTATCAAACAAACAAATCAAACAAACAAGCAAACAAAGTATATAAAAAGGGGAGCGGTCGACAAGATGGGGAGAGAAGGGGAGGAAGCACACAAACACAACATTTGAGGGCAGGGACATCGGGAGATGTGTGGGAGGCAGAGGGCCTGGGGGGAGGCAGGATAGGTATAAAACGCAAAGACACCAAGGACTTCCAGGAAAGAAGACAAAAGTAACCTCAAAAAAGTGGATTTGGGGTGAAATTAGCGGGGGTAGAAAAGATCAAGGTTTTGGATTGAGGAAGATAAGAGATGGTGGTGAACAGCCGTTTTAAAGACCTGGAGGGAGGAGTGGGATTGAAGAGAGTGAGGGAGTTTGTTCCAGAGACGGGAGAAAAGAGGAATGAAGGAGTGAAGGTGAGCAGAGAGTCTTGATTTTGGCAGTTTAACCATAAGAGGGTTGCAGGCAGATCTTGTGCGACCTGCAGGAATATTTGGGGGACAGAGCCCAGAGAGAGCTGGGGGAGCAAGGCCAGAGATGAGTCGGTAGAAGACGGAAAGTCCACCAACCTGCCTGCGGTGAGTAAGTGAAAGGCCCTCGGAGATAGCGTCATCGCGGGAGATTCCAATGATTCTGATCGCTTTGGTTTCAACAGCGTGAAGACGAGCTAGGTGTGAGGCAGGAGCACCAGCCCAGAGGGGAGAGCAGTATTCCATTGAGCTGCGGATGAAAGCCTTGTATGTGGTGAGGAGCTCAGGTGTGACAAGGAAGGACTTCGCACAACGGAGGATGCCCGGTCGGCGACTGGCTTTGGAGGCCAGCTTGGAAATGTGGTTTTCCCAGGAAAGATCATGGCAGATAGTGAGACCCAAAAGCTTGAGTGACAGAACTTCTTGGAGAGGATTATTCAGAAAGTAGATGGGAGGGTTGTCCAGTCGGTCTTTTCGGAGAGACATCGTAAGAGTGTGAGATTTGTCAGGATTGAAAGACATGTTCCACTTGTTTGCCCCGTCTGTGATTTTGTCCAGGTCTGCAGAGAGTGAGGAGGCTGCAGACTGCCGATCTGAGGGATGAGGAATGGAGTGGCAGAGAGTGGAGTCATCAGCAAAGAGATAGAGAGGATTTTCAAGAGAGTCAGAGAGATCATTGATGAAGACCAGAAAAAGCACAAGGCCCAGAACACTGCCTTGGGGAACTCCAGCCTGAACAGGAAGAGGAGATGAGAGAAACCCATTCAGGGCCACACGTTGACTACGACGAGAGAGGAAGTCCGCCAGCCATGCGTGGAGATTTCCATGGATACAAAAGGAGGAGAGTTTGGTGAGCAGAGCTGGGTGCCAGACCGTATCGAAGGCACGTGATATGTCGAGGGAGACAGCTCTAATTTCCTGTTTGGCATTGAGGACCTCCATCCATTGTTGAGACAGCAGAAGCAGCATGTCCAGAGTAGAGTGACCTGGTCTGAAACCAAATTGATGATCAGAGATCAAGCCATTGGAGAAGAGGAAAGACTTCATATCCGAAGCAATGATGGATTCCATGACTTTGCTGATAATTGGGAGAAGGCTGATTGGTCTGTAGTTGCTAGGAGGTGTTTTTGCACCTTTTTGTGCAAAGCGGTGATGTTGGCTGATTTCCAAGCAGATGGCAGTTGACCTTGAGCAAAAGAGAGGGTGATGAGAACAGAGAGAGGGAGTGAAAGAGCGGAAGAACAGGATTTTAGGACCCGTGGGCTGATGCCGTCAGGTCCAGTTGCAGATTCAGAGTCGAGGGTTGACAGAAACTTTTCCACCTTGTCAGGAGGAAAGGACACAGAGTCCAGGAGCAGCTGGGTACGACTGGGTACGGTGGGTACAGAGAGGGATGGGTTTGGGACACAAGATTTAGAGGCAAACACAGAGTTGAGGCATTCAGCTTTTTCACGTGTAGCTGCTGTGTAGCTGCTGCAGCTGTGTAGCCGTTTGAGGGAAGGGAGGGGATGGAGGGAGAACAAACACCAGAAACAGGTTTGACCAGACGCCACCAGGATTTGGAAGAGGGAGACAGATAAGAGAGTTCGATCTTGAGAACGGAGAGATATTGTTTCCTGGCTCTCCTGAGGGTAGACACACACTTGTTTCGGGCTTTGTGAAAGGAAATGAGATTTCCTTCCGTTGGATTTGCTTTCCAGGAGATGAAGGCAAGTTGTTTCTGGGCAACAGCCTCACCACAAGATTCCATGTACCATGGACGGGAGGAAGGGTATGACAACTGAAGACGAGATGGGATAAATCTGTGCATGAGAGAGAGCAATTTACTTTGGAAGAATTCCCAGGATGAGTTGATGTCAGAGGTGGTAGAGATGGGAGACCAGTCCAGATGATTGATGGCTGCTTGAAGACCATGCCAGTTGGCCTGAGTGAAATGCCAGACTCGTCGACGCTGAGGAGGCTCCCTGAGAATGGTCAGAGAGATGTCCACTTTAACAAGCACATGATCAGATGAGCCGATTGGAGCAGAAGAAGAGCAGCAGACATTTTCAGGGAAGTTAGTCATAACCAAGTCCAGAAGAGAAGATGCTCCGTTGACTGAGATCCGGGTCGGGAAATTGACAGATTGTGTCAGTCCCAGTGAGTCGCAGAAGTCGTTTACTGAGGAGCCATGGCTGGTGAGAGAGGTACCCACACCCAGCCAACTGGCATGGTGACAATTGAAATCACCACATATGAGGAAGAGAGAGTTAGGATGAGTAGACAGAAGTTGGTCCATATTATCAGACAACGAGATGTAGATGGAGTCATCACTGTTTGGTGGACGGTACAACACACATATGAACAAGAGGTGGGAGCGAAGGGGAAGCCGTAGCCAGAGGTATTCCTGGGGGTGAGGTGGAGAGAGTGCAGTGCAGGGCGAGTGAGGAAGAGAGTTTTTGATAAAGATAGCAACCCCACCTCCAGGACGAGGCTCAGGTCTATCATACCGGAGGAGGGAGTAACCCGGGAGAGATACTAAGGAATCAGAGACATCATGAAGGAGGAAAGTTTCTGTTAAGCAGATCACGTCTGGTTTGACAGAAGCAACCTGTATGAAGAGATCAGTTGAGTTTGAACGAAGGCCCCGGATGTTTGAGGTCCATACCGTTAATGAAGAGGAAGGGGGAGCATCGGATACAGAACAGGGGGGAGGAGGGGTAGGGTAAGATGTGGAAGAGGTGGAAGAGGTAGGGAGAGCTGTTGAAGGTGTGTCAGAGATTTCAGAATAGCTCGGAGAAAGGGAAGGATGGGGCGGACAAAAGGTTTGATGTTGATTGGGTGAGGCACAATGAGGTGTTATTTGAGGAGGGGGAAGAGCGAGGCAGAAGGTTGGGGGAGATGGAGGTGAGAGTTGGAAGAGGGAAGAAGCGGGGAGGACGCTTTGAGGAGGGGGAGTGAGAGGGGGGAAATTGAGAAGAAATGAGGGTGGGGAGATTTGAAGGGGAGGGGCGAGGGGGGAGTTTAGGAGGGAAGGGACAAGGGGAGGGATTTGAAAGGGATGGGATATGGGGGAGATTTGGAGGGGAGGGGTGAGGGGGGAGTCTAGGAGGGGAGGGGCGAGGGGGAGTCTTGGAGGGGAGGGTGTGGGGGGAGTTTAGGAGAGAAGGGGCAAGGGGGGAGATTTGAAAGGGATGGGTGATGGGGAGGATTAGGAGGGGAGTGGCAAGGGGGAAGATTTGGAGGGGAGGGGTGATGGGGAAGATTTGGATGGGAGGGGTTATGGGGAAGATTTGGATGGGAGGGGTTATGGGGAAGATTTGGAGGGGAGGGGTGATGGGGAAGATTTGGATGGGAGGGGTTATGGGGAAGATTTGGAGGGGAGGGGTGAGATTGGATTTTAGAAAGTGTACGATTAATGGGAAACAAACATTTATTGCAAAATGAGTTTCTTGTGACCTTCGAGTCAAAAATACATTTAAGGATGCTGAAGGGAGGATGGAGTGCAGGAGAGTTTAGGGAATGTAGAAAAGAGGCACTGAAAGAGATGGAATTTTTTTTTGGGATGGATAGATTTGGTGAGCAAGTCGAAAGCAGCCTTTTAAAGAAGAAGAAGAAAAAGGTGTTATAATATACGACGGAATACAGAACTTGAGGGGAAAGTGTAAACATTTTAAGGTTAATAACAGTGAACGTTAACAGTGAACAGTAATAACTGTTATTACAGTAACAGTAATAACAGTGAACGTCGTTCGAAGAACGAACGAATAAGAACGAATAAACGAATGAGAACAAAGAATAAGAACAGAGAAGGAAATGTTTTTTTTTGTTTTTTTTTAGTTGATTTTATACAAGGAAGTAGGCTATGGGGTGAAAAGACTGGGAAAAGCAGAGAACGAAAGTTATTGGAGCACAAAAGATGGACCGCTGAGAGAAAAACAAAGCCTCAAGTTTGGACACTGTCCAGGGCCTCAAAAGACACGGCACAATTTAACACGATTTTCTATACAGGTATGAAAGATTTGCACCGAAAATCTTCCTCGGGACACACGATACGTACAACACCATAAAATAAATACAGTTATAACGAAAATACAAATGGGAACAATTACTTAACTTCGATAAACTCCACAAATGTTTAGACTTCTGCGATCCCAATTCCATGCATCATTTGAGCAACTTTTCAGAGCATCATCAACGGCATTTCTCTTTAACGTTTTTGTGAAATATTGCAACAACCTTGCGAGCCAGGTACTTTTAAGCTGTCGTTACTGGAGTCCCTATAAAGTAGGAGTAGCGATATGGTGCATCCCAAAATTTTCTGGCCACGTGGTTATGGGCACTATTTTGTTTCCATCGACAGCTCATCATTCTTTTTTAAAAGACTGGATTTTGTGCCATTGGATGCACCAATTGATCAGAGAAAGATTTCAAAACATAGATTCCCTGTAGATACTGTACTGGAAGGATTCCATACACATGCATGTTTTCACCACATGTGAAGGATTACATACATATGCTTGTTTTCATCACATGTGAAGGATTTCATGACATGCCAGGTGTCCAGTCTGCTATCAATATTTGGTGGATGTTAAAGAACCCACGGTGTTCTTCACCAACAGTAGGCAAGCTATCACTGGCATCCTGGTCAAATTACAAATTCCTGCCCTGACTGACTCCTGGGAAGGCAATGGCAAACAACCCAATATCACGCGTGCCAAGCAGCCATGGACCTGATTTCAAGCAGAGCACACAATCAATCAATTACATTAATGAACAGGATTAAAATAATTTAATTGCTATTTGTGGGAAAATTACATGCCCAGACCAATATCGAACCCAGGTCCTCTGGTGGGGGTCACCCAGATCGTTCAGATGGCAGAGCACTGGTGTACGGTTCACCACAGGACCTGCGTTCGATTCCTGGACTGGTGCATGTAATTTACACGCATATATCAATTTAATAATCAATCAATCAATCAAGCTCTTTCTATTTTTTCACTCACAATTGTTGCATCTGTTGTGGAAAGTGTGCCTCCATTTCCATCTTTCACTTTCCTTCGTCCACTTTTATTTTTAATTTTTGCATCTTGTCTCTACCTTTGTGTCTCTTCTACTTACCCACTCTGTACACCTCGAGTTAGGCACTCATCAGTGTGAACCTTTATTGATGCATTGCACTTAATTTTTCCATGGTTTCTGTGATATGTTTTCAGGTAAAATCTATCCTGTCTGATTGTCTGCTTATTCTGATGCGTTGTAAGAACGAAAAAGAAATAATTCAGTTGTATAATCTTGCTTTTGGGCACACAGAAAGACAGACAACAACACAACAACAGGCATGTTAAGGCCATTTTCCCTGCTAGGGCAGGGGTTAGACACACAGAAAGACAGCATGATTAGAAAACAGACACATTACGCTTCATGCACAATGGGTACAGGTTTGATGTGCTGCGCTGATGGAAACAGAATGGCTTCAAATTACAAATTGTCACTACTCTTAAAATATAGAGTCGCCATAAATAGTGTGAAATCTGTAATTCAAATCGTCTTTTTAACACAATTTTCAGCATTTAGACGAAAGAGTGGCAATTTCAAAATTGTTAACCATAATTGTTCAGTTCCTGAATGCAAAAAAGTACAGAGAAGACAAGAAGAGCAAGGAGGAAGTATAGGTGGTGGAATGGAAATGAGGGACAGGGGTGTGTAAGTTGGATTTTGTGATATATCTATCTGATATCTCATCTTCCTGAGATTGTTCTCTCTTACAAATAAATTTTCCTTTGTTTGTATTATCTTAGAAATAAACCATCATTAGAATGTTCTTTCTTATAAATAAACCTTCATTAGAATGTTCTCTCTTATAAATAAACCATTGTGGCGGTTCCCGCTGAATGTACACAATCGCCTTGCACCTGCCAGGACGCGGCCAGGGCGCGATCGCCATGCCGGGCTCGTCCGGACGGGCCCAGACGCGCCTCTCCTGGGCATGCCCAGACTCGCTGTTCCCGGGCACGCCCGAACCTCCCGGGCACGCCCGGTCTCGTCTTTCCCGGGCATGCCCGCTCTCGCCTTTCCAGAGCTCGCCCAGAGCGCCCGGGCATGCCCAGCCTCGACTTGCCAGGCCGCGTCCAGGACGCCCGGGCATGTCTAGACCCGCCTTTCCAGGGCTCGCCCAGAGTGTCCGGGCATGCCCGCTCTCGCCTTTCCAGGGCTCGCCCAGAGCGCTCGGGCACGCCCAGCCTCGACTTGCCAGGCCGTGTCCAGGACGCCCGGGCATGTCCAGACTCGCCTTTCCAGGACTCGCCCTTGACACCCGGGCATGCCCGGTCTCGATTTTCCCGGACAAACGCCCCGGCATAAATGTGTATATATATTGCTGCCCGATAAACGGGCTTGTCAGAATACCTGAGCTGTTTTGTTTCAATAAAGCAACTCGGACCAATTCCGTCTTTGGTCGCGTCAATTCTTTCGACTCACGTTGGAGCGCAGCTCCTTCACTGGTGACCTACCGACATGGACACGGCAGTGACTCTTAAACTGCCTACCTTCTGGGAGGCTCACGCGGCTGTTTGGTTCGCCCAGACGGACTCCCAGTTCGCCCTGCGAGGCATCACCGCGGACGACACCCGCTTCCACCACGTCCTGGCAGCGCTCGGTTCCGCCACCACGGCCCGCGCCCTGAGCCTCCTTGAGCACCCGCCGGCTGCCGACAAGTATGACGCGCTGAAGACGCTCCACCTCGACGCTTTCGCCCTCTCACCGGCGGCACGCGCACGGCGCCTGCTCGACCTGCCCGAGCTCGGCGACACGCGCCCGTCCGAGCGCATGGACTATATGCTCTCGTTGCTCGGTGAGCACTCTCCGGATTTTCTGTTCCGCGAGCTGTTCCTTCGCCAGCTGCCTCACCCAGTACGCCTCGCCCTGGCTGGCACGTCGATCACCGATCCCCGCGCCCTCGCCAGGGAAGCCGATAAGATCTCCTCGGCGGGCCAACACATCGGCGCGACTACCTGGAGCCTGCCGCCGTCCTCGGCGACGCCCACGATGCCCGAGCGCCCTGCGCGGTTGGAGGCCGAACCGCCGGTGCAACTGGCGGCCGCCACGCCGCACCGGCCGCTTCCGACACGACGGCCGGGGCCTCCACCTGACCAGGCGTGGTGTTATTACCACGCCAGGTTCGGACACAAGGCTCGGACGTGCCGACCCCCGTGCACTTTCGGCAAGTCCGGAAACGGCCGGGCCGGCGTTCATTCCCAGCCATGAGCACCGGCCACTCGGGCAACTTGCTTTTTATTCGGGACAAAGTGTCCGGGCGGCGTTTCCTTTGTGACACCGGCGCCCAACTGAGCGTCATACCCGCCTCCGAGCAGGACAGGCGGGACGCCATTTGCGGCCCCTCTTTGGTCGCTGCTAATGGCTCGGCCATACGCACTTTCGGCCCGCGCGACATCACCCTCTGCTTCGGCAGCCAGCGCTTTCAGTGGACCTTTGTGACCGCCTGCGTCCCCATGGCTTTGCTGGGCGCCGACTTCCTCTGCACGCACGGGCTGCTGGTCAACGTCAAATGTCGTCGCCTTGTCAACGCCGAGACCTTCAGCTCCCTGGCGTGCACGATGAGCAGCTCCGCACCGACCGAACTGGCGTGCGCCCTCCCGACGGCGAACGAGTTCGCTCGCCTGCTCGCGGAATTCCCGGCCCTCACGTGGCCGACGTTTTCGGCCGTCGCAGTGCGGCATGGGATCGAGCACCACATACCCACTACGGGCCCGCCGGTCTACGCCAGGGCCCGCCGCCTCGACCCGGCCAAGCTCGCCGTTGCAAAGGCCGAGTTCGACGCGTTGGAGCACCTCGGCATCGTGCAGTGCTCCAATAGCACGTGGGCCTCACCACTGCACATTGTGCCAAAGCCGGGGGGCGGCTGGCACCCGTGTGGCGACTACCGCCGCCTCAACGACGCTACCACCCCCGACAGGTACCCGATCCCGCACATCCAGGACTTTTCCGCCCGTTTGGCGGGACGGGTCATATTTTCCAAAATTGACCTGATATGGGGATACAACCAGGTACCTGTCCGGGCGGCCGATGTCCCGAAGATGGCCATCATCACGCCATTCGGCCTGTTCGAATTTTAGAGGATGCCGTTTGGCCTCAAGAACGCGGCCCAGGCGTTCCAGCGCTTAATGGATGGCGTGCTGCGCGACCTGCCATTTCTTTTCGTCTATCTGGACGACATCCTCGTCGCCAGCACGTGCCGCGCCGAGCACCTCCTCCACCTCCGAACACTGTTCGGTCGCCTTAGCCAGCACGGCTTAATTGTCAACCCGGCCAAATGCCACTTCGGCACGACGACCGTTGACTTTTTGGGCCACCGCATCACCAAGACCGGGGCCGTGCCGCTGCCGACCAAGGCCGAGGCCATCACCACGTTCCCACGTCCCCGTTCCATCAAGGCCCTACAAGAGTTCCTCGGCATGGTGAATTTTTATCACCGATTCGTGCCCCGCACTGCTCAGCTCATGCGGCCCCTTTACGAGGCCCTCCGGGGCAAGCTGGCCAAGCATGACATCGTTTGGTCCGCGGCCATGGACGCGGCCTTCGCGAGCGCAAAACGGGCCCTCGCCGACGCAACGCTGCTGGCTCACCCGGTGCTCAACGCGCCCATCACCCTCACTACGGACGCCTCCAACTACGCAGTGGGTGCCATCCATGAACAATGGGTGGACGGGGTTTGGCAGCCACTCACTTTTTTCAGCCGGCAGCTCCAGCCGAATGAGTTAAAATACAGCACGTTCGACCGCGAGCTGCTCGGTCTATTCCTGGCCGTTCACCATTTCCGACACCTCCTGGAGGGCCGCCCATTCACGGCTTTCGTCGACCACAAGCCATTGATCTACGCAATGGCCAAAGTTACGGAGCCGTGCTCGGCCCGCCAGCAGCGCCACCTCTCCGCCGTGTCGGAATTCACCACGGACATCCGGCACGTCGCCGGCAAAGACAACGCCATGGCCGACTGTCTTTCTTGGGCCAGCACGAACGCGGTCCACCTCGGCGTGGACTTCGCGCTCATGGCGGCCGACCAGACCATGGACACCTCGGTGCAGGCCCTCCGGGCGGCGGACACGGGCCTCCGCCTGGCCGACATCCCCTTCGCGGGCACCGTCCTGCTCTGCGACGTCTCCCAGGGCCAGCCTCGCCCCATCGTGCCCGTTTCCTGGCAGCGCCGCATCTTCGCCTCCATCCACGGCCTTTCTCACCCGGGCCGGAAAGCTTCTCAGAAGCTGGTGTCGGCGCATTTCGTCTGGCACGGCCTTCGACGGAACGTCCGCGACTGGGCCAATGCCTGCACGGCCTGCCAGCGGGCCAAGGTCCACTGCCACACCCAGGCCCCGCTAGCACCTTTCACTGTGCCTGCACGGCGTTTCGACCACGTCCACGTGGACCTGGTGGGTCCCCTGCCCCCATCGCGGGGGTTCACCCACCTGCTCACCATGGTGGACAGGACCACCAGGTGGCCGGAGGCCATGCCCCTCACCTCCACCACCACCGCCGACGTGGCGCAGGCGTTCATCGCCACCTGGGTCGCGCGCTTCGGCACACCGGCAGACATCTCGTCCGACCGCGGCCCACAGTTCACGTCCGAACTTTGGGGCGTGGTCGCCCGCTCGTTGGGAGTCACGCTGCACCGCACCACGGCCTACCACCCCCAAGCCAATGGGTTGTGCGAGCGGTTTCACCACTCCATGAAGGCCGCACTCATGGCCGGCCTTCAGGATGACGGTTGGACCGACCGGCTGCCGTGGGTCCTTTTGGGCCTCCGCACGGCCCCCAAGGAGGACCTCCGGGCGTCCGCCACCGAGCTCGTCTACGGCCAGCCGCTCCGCATCCCGGGCGAGTTCGTGCTCGACGCTACCAGTCCCTGGTCCGCCGCACACCAGCGCTCGGACCTCCAGGAGGCCGCCCGCCGATTTGCCCCCGTGCCAACGTCCCGCCATGGTGGCCCCCAGTCCTACGTCCCCCTGGCGCTTCGCACAGCGGAGTATGTCTTTGTGCGTCATGACGCGCACCGGGGGCCACTCCGGCCGCCGTACGATGGGCCCTTCCGGGTCCTGCGACGGGGCGACAAGTCCTTCGTCGTCGACGTCGGCGGCCGGTCGGACCGGATCTCTGTGGACCGCCTCAAACCGGCGCACGTGGACGTCGACCGACCACCACGGTTGGCCCTTGCTCTGCGGCGAGGCCGCCCCCCATCTACAGTTCCCCCCGCTCGACCACCCACCACCGGATCGGACCCCCCCACGACCCTCCAGGGGTCGCTTCGGCCGGGTCATCCGGACCCCCCTTAAATTGACCCTGCCGGTGCAGGTCGATTCTGGAGGGGCGTGTGTAGCGGTTCCCGCTGAATGTACACAATCGCCTTGCACCTGCCAGGACGCGGCCAGGGCGCGATCGCCATGCCGGGCTCGTCCGGACGGGCCCAGACGCGCCTCTCCTGGGCATGCCCAGACTCGCTGTTCCCGGGCACGCCCGAACCTCCCGGGCACGCCCGGTCTCGTCTTTCCCGGGCATGCCCGCTCTCGCCTTTCCAGGGCTCGCCCAGAGCGCCCGGGCACGCCCAGCCTCGACTTGCCAGGACGCGTCCAGGATGCCCGGGCATGTCTAGACTCGCCTTTCCAGGGCTCACCCAGAGCGTCCGGGCATGCCCGCTCTCGCCTTTCCAGGGCTCGCCCAGAGCCCTCGGGCACGCCCAGCCTCGACTTGCCAGGCCGCGTCCAGGACGCCCGGGTATGTCCAGACTCGCCTTTCCAGGACTCGCCCTTGACACCAGGGCATGCCCGGTCTCGGTTTTCCCGGGCAAACGCCCCGGCATAAATGTGTATATATATATTGCTGCCCGATAAACGGGCTTGTCAGAATACCTGAGCTGTTTTGTTTCAATAAAGCAACTCGGACGAATTCTGTCTTTGGTCGCGTCAATTCTTTCGACTCGCGTTGGAGCGCAGCTCCTTCACCATCATCAGATTGCTCTCTTTTATAAATAAACCTTCATTAGATTGTTCTCTCTTATAAATAAACCTTCATTACATTGTTCTCTCTTATAAATAAACCTTCATTTGATTGTTCTCTTTTATAAATAAACCTTCATTAGATTGTTCAATTTTATTAATAAACCTTCATTACATTGTTCTACTTTTATAAATAGACCTTCATTAGATTGTTCCATTTTATAAATAAACCTTCATTAGATTCGTCTCTTTCATAAATAAACTTTCATTAGATTGTTCTCTTTTATAAATAAACCTTCATTAGATTCGTCGCTTTCATAAATAAACCTTTATTGGATTGTTCTATTTTATAAATACACCTTCATTAGATTGTTCTATTTTATAAATAAACCTTCATTAGATTGTTCTATTTTATAAATAAACCTTCATTAGATTGTTCTACTTTATAAATAGACCTTCATTAGATTGTTCTCTCTTATAAATAAACCATCATCAGATTGCTCTCTTTTATAAATAAACCTTCATTAGATTGTTCTCTCTTATAAATAAACCTTCATTACATTGTTCTATCTTATAAATAAACCTTCATTAGATTGTTCTCTTTTATAAATAAACCTTCATTAGATTGTTCTCTTTTATAAATAAACCTTCATTAGATTGTTCTCTCTTAAAAATAAACCTTCATTAGATTGTTCTCTCTTATAAATAAACCTTCATTTGATTGTTCTCTCTTATAAATAAACCTTCATTAGATTGTTCTCTTTTATAAATAAACCTTCATTACATTGTTCTCTCTTATAAATAAACCTTCATTACATTGTTCTCTCTTATAAATAAACCATCATCAGATTGCTCTCTTTTATAAATAAACCTTCATTTGATTGTTCTCTCTTAAAAATAAACCTTCATTACATTGTTCTCTCTTATAAATAAACCTTCATTACATTGTTCTCTCTTATAAATAAACCTTCATTTGATTGTTCTCTTTTATACATAAACCATCATCAGATTGCTCTCTTTTATAAATAAACCTTCATTGGATTGTTCTCTCTTAAAAATAAACCTTCATTAGATTGTTCTCTCTTATAAATAAACCTTCATTAGATTGTTCTCTCTTATAAATAAACCTTCATTACATTGTTCTCTCTTATAAATAAACCTTCATTAGATTGTTCTCTCTTATAAATAAACCTTCATTAGATTGTTCTCTTTTATAAATAAACCTTCATTAGATTGTTCTCTCTTATAAATAAACCTTCATTAGATTGTTCTCTTTTAGAAATAAACCTTCATTAGATTGTTCTCTCTTAAAAATAAACCTTCATTAGATTGTTCTCTCTTATAAATAAACCTTCATTTGATTGTTCTCTCTTATAAATAAACCGTCATTAGATTGTTCTCTCTTATAAATAAACCTTCATTACATTGTTCTCTCTTATAAATAAACCATCATCAGATTGCTCTCTTTTATAAATGAACCTTCATTTGATTGTTCTCTCTTATAAATAAACCTTCATTACATTGTTCTCTCTTATAAATAAACCTTCATTACATTGTTCTCTCTTATAAATAAACCTTCATTTGATTGTTCTCTTTTATACATAAACCATCATCAGATTGCTCTCTCTTATAAATAAACCTTCATTTGATTGTTCTCTCTTATAAATAAACCTTCATTAGATTGTTCTCTTTTATAAATAAACCTTCATTACATTGTTCTCTCTTCTAAATAAACCTTCATTACATTGTTCTCTCTTATAAATAAACCATCATCAGATTGCTCTCTTTTATAAATAAACCTTCATTTGATTGTTCTCTCTTATAAATAAACCTTCATTACATTGTTCTCTCTTATAAATAAACCTTCATTACATTGTTCTCTCTTATAAATAAACCTTCATTAGATTGTTCTCTCTTAAAAATAAACCTTCATTAGATTGTTCTCTCTTATAAATAAACCTTCATTAGATTGTTCTCTCTTATAAATAAACCTTCATTAGATTGTTCTCTCTTATAAATAAACCTTCATTAGATTGTTCTCTCTTATAAATAAACCATCATCAGATTGCTCTCTTTTATAAATAAACCTTCATTAGATTGTTCTCTCTTATAAATAAACCATCATCAGATTGCTCTCTTTTATAAATAAACCATCATCAGATTGCTCTCTTTTATAAATAAACCTTCATTACATTGTTCTCTCTTATAAATAAACCTTCATTGGATTGTTCTCTTTTATAAATAAACCTTCATTAGATTGTTCTCTCTTAAAAATAACCCTTCATTACATTGTTCTCTCTTATAAATAAACCTTCATTTGATTGTTCTCTTTTATAAATAAACCTTCATGAGATTGTTCTACTTTAAAAATTGACCTTCATTAGATTGTTCTCTTTTATAAAGAAACCTTCATTCGATTGTTCTCTTTTATAAATAAACCTTCATTAGATTGTTCTATTTTATAAATAGACCTTCATTGGATTGTTCTATTTTATCAATAAACCTTCATTAGATTGTTCTATTTTATAAATAAACCTTCATTAGATTGTTCTATTTTATCAATAAACCTTCATTAGATTGTTCTATTTTATAAATAAACCTTCATTAGATTGTTCTATTTTATAAATAAACCTTCATTAGATTGTTCTATTTTAAAAATAAACCTTCATTATATTGTTCTATTTTATAAATAAACCTTCATTAGATTGTTCTATTTTATCAATAAACCTTCATTAGATTGTTCTATTTTAAAAATAAACCTTCATTAGATTGTTCTATTTTATAAATAAACCTTCATTAGATTGTTCTATTTTATCAATAAACCTTCATTAGATTGTTCTATTTTATAAATAAACCTTCATTAGATTGTTCTATTTTATAAATAAACCTTCATTAGATTGTTCTATTTTATCAATAAACCTTCATTAGATTGTTCTATTTTATAAATAAACCTTCATTAGATTGTTCTATTTTATAAATAAACCTTCATTAGATTGTTCTATTTTATAAATAAACCTTCATTAGATTGTTCTCTTTTATAAATAAACTTTCATTAGATTGTTCAATTTTATTAATAACCCTTCATTAGATTGTTCTATTTTATAAAGAAACCTTCATTAGATTGTTCGATTTTATAAATAAACCTTCATCAGATTGTTCTATTTTATAAATAAACCTTCATTTGATTGTTCTATTTTATAAAGAAACCTTCATTAGATTGTTCAATTTTATTGATAAACCTTCATTAGATTGTTCAATTTTATTAATAAACCTTCATTAGATTGTTCTATTTTATAAATAAACCTTCATTAGATTGTTCTCTTTTATAAATAAACCTTCATTAGATTGTTCTCTTTTATAAATAAACCTTCATTCGATTGTTCTCTTTTATAAATAAACCTTCATTAGATTGTTCAATTTTATAAATAAACCTTCATTAGATTGTTCTCTTTTATAAATAAACCTTCACTCGATTGTTCTCTTTTATAAATAAACCTTCATTAGATTGTTCTATTTTATAAATAGACCTTCATTGGATTGTTCTATTTTATCAATAAACCTTCATTAGATTGTTCTATTTTATAAAGAAACCTTCATTAGATTGTTCTATTTTATAAAGAAACCTTCATTAGATTGTTCTATTTTATAAATAAACCTTCATTAGATTGTTCTCTTTTATAAATAAACTTTCATTAGATTGTTCAATTTTATTAATAAACCTTCATTAGATTGTTCTATTTTATAAGGAAACCTTCATTAGATTGTTCGATTTTATAAATAAACCTTCATCAGATTGCTCTATTTTATAAATAAACCTTCATTCGATTGTTCTATTTTATAAAGAAACCTTCATTAGATTGTTCAATTTTATTAATAAACCTTCATTAGATTGTTCAATTTTATTAATAAACCTTCATTAGATTGTTCTATTTTATAAATAAACCTTCATTAGATTGTTCTCTTTTATAAATAAACCTTCATGAGATTGTTCTCTTTTATAAATAAACCTTCATTCGATTGTTCTCTTTTATAAATAAACCTTCATTAGATTGTTCAATTTTATAAATAAACCTTCATTAGATTGTTCTTTTTTATAAATAAACCTTCATTCGATTGTTCTCTTTTATAAATAAACCTTCATTAGATTGTTCTATTTTATAAATAGACCTTCATTGGATTGTTCTATTTTATCAATAAACCTTCATTAGATTGTTCTATTTTATAAATAAACCTTCATTAGATTGTTCTATTTTATAAATAAACCTTCATTAGATTGTTCTATTTTATAAAGAAACCTTCATTAGATTGTTCGATTTTATAAATAAACCTTCATTACATTGTTCTATTTTATAAATAAACCTTCATTAGATTGTTCTCTTTTATAGATAAACTTTCATTAGATTGTTCAATTTTATTAATAAACCTTCATTAGATTGTTCTATTTTATAAATAAACCTTCATTAGATTGTTCTCTTTTATAAATAAACCTTCATTAGATTGTTCTCTTTTATAAATAAACCTTCTTTCGATTGTTCTCTTTTATAAATAAACCTTCATTAGATTGTTCAATTTTATTAATAAACCTTCATTAGATTGTTCTATTTTATAAAGAAACCTTCATTAGATTGTTCGATTTTATAAATAAACCTTCATTAGATTGTTCTATTTTATAAATAAACCTTCATTAGATTGTTCTCTTTTATAAATAAACTTTCATTAGATTGTTCAATTTTATTAATAAACCTTCATTAGATTGTTCTATTTTATAAATAAACCTTCATTAGATTGTTCTCTTTTATAAATAAACCTTCATTAGATTGTTCTCTTTTATAAATAAACCTTCATTCGATTGTTCTCTTTTATAAATAAACCTTCATTAGATTGTTCAATTTTATTAATAAACCTTCATTAGATTGTTCTATTTTATAAAGAAAGCTTCATTAGATTGTTCGATTTTATAAATAAACCTTCATTAGATTGTTCTATTTTATAAATAAACCTTCATTAGATTGTTCTCTTTTATAAATAAACTTTCATTAGATTGTTCAATTTTATTAATAAACCTTCATTAGATTGTTCTATTTTATAAATAAACCTTCATTAGATTGTTCTCTTTTATAAATAAACCTTCATTAGATTGTTCTCTTTTATAAATAAACCTTCATTAGATTGTTCTCTTTTATAAATAAACCTTCATTCGATTGTTCTATTTTATAAATAAACCTTCATTCGATTGTTCTATTTTATAAATAAACCTTCATTAGATTGTTCTATTTTATAAATAAACCTTCATTCGATTGTTCTATTTTATAAATAAACCTTCATTCGATTGTTCTCTTTTATAAATAAACCTTCATTAGATTGTTCTATTTTATAAAGAAACCTTCATTAGATTGTTCGATTTTATAAATAAACCTTCATCAGATTGTTCTATTTTATAAATAAACCTTCATTCGATTGTTCTATTTTAAAAAGAAACCTTCATCAGATTGTTCTCTTTTATAAATAGACCTTCATTCGATTGTTCTCTTTTATAAATAAACCTTCATTAGATTGTTCTATTTTATAAATAGACCTTCATTGGATTGTTCTATTTTATCAATAAACCTTCATTAGATTGTTCTATTTTATAAATAAACCTTCATTAGATTGTTCTATTTTATCAATAAACCTTCATTAGATTGTTCTATTTTATAAATAAACCTTCATTATATTGTTCTATTTTATAAATAAACCTTCATTAGATTGTTCTATTTTAAAAATAAACCTTCATTAGATTGTTCTATTTTATAAATAAACCTTCATTAGATTGTTCTATTTTATAAATAAACCTTCATTAGATTGTTCTATTTTAAAAATAAACCTTCATTAGATTGTTCTATTTTATAAATAAACCTTCATTAGATTGTTCTATTTTATCAATAAACCTTCATTAGATTGTTCTATTTTATAAATAAACCTTCATTAGATTGTTCTATTTTATAAATAAACCTTCATTAGATTGTTCTATTTTATCAATAAACCTTCATTAGATTGTTCTATTTTATAAATAAACCTTCATTAGATTGTTGTATTTTATAAATAAACCTTCATTAGATTGTTCGATTATATAAATAAACCTTCATCAGATTGTTCTATTTTATAAATAAACCTTCATTCGATTGTTCTATTTTATAAATAAACCTTCATTCGATTGTTCTATTTTATAAAGAAACCTTCATTAGATTGTTCTCTTTTATAAATAAACCTTCATTAGATTGTTCTATTTTATAAATAAACCTTCATTAGATTGTTCTATTTTATAAATAAACCTTCATTAGATTGTTCTATTTTATCAATAAACCTTCATTAGATTGTTCTATTTTATAAATAAACCTTCATTAGATTGTTCTATTTTATAAATAAACCTTCATTAGATTGTTCTCTTTTATAAATAAACCTTCATTAGATTGTTCGATTATATAAATAAACCTTCATCAGATTGTTCTATTTTATAAATAAACCTTCATTCGATTGTTCTATTTTATAAAGAAACCTTCATCAGATTGTTCTCTTTTATAAATAAACCTTCATTAGATTGTTCGATTATATAAATAAACCTTCATCAGATTGTTCTCTTTTCTAAATAAACCTTCATTCGATTGTTCTCTTTTATAAATAAACCTTCATTAGATTGTTCTATTTTATAAATAGACCTTCATTAGTTTGTTCTATTTTATAAATAAACCTCCATTAGATTGTTCTATTTTATAAATAAACCTTCATTAGATTGTTCTATTTTATAAATAGACCTTCATTAGATTGTTCTATTTTATAAATAGACCTTCATTAGATTGTTCTATTTTATAAATAAACCTTCATTGGATTGTTCTGTTATAAAATAAACCTTCATTAGATTCGTCTCTTTCATCAATAAACCTTCATTAGATTCGTCTCTTTCAGAAATAAACCTTCATTAGATTCGTCTCTTTCATAAATAAACCTTCATTAGATTCGTCTCTTTCATAAATAAACCTTCATTAGATTGTTCCCTCTTATAAATAAACCTTTCTCAGATTGTTTTATGAAAAATAAACCTTCATTAGATTGTTCTGTTTTATAAATAAACCTTCATTAGATTCATCTCTTTCATAAATAAACCTTCATTAGATTGTTCCCTCTTATAAATAAACCTTTCTCAGATTGTTTTATGAAAAATAAACCTTCATTAGATTGTTCTATTTTATAAATAAACCTCCATTAGATTGTTCTATTTTATAAATAAACCTCCATTAGATTGTTCTATTTTATAAATAAACCTTCATTAGATTGTTCTATTTTATAAATAAACCTTCATTAGATTGTTCTATTTTATAAATAAACCTTCATTAGATTGTTCTATTTTATAAATAAACCTCCATTAGATTGTTCTATTTTATAAATAAACCTCCATTAGATTGTTCTATTTTATAAATAAACCTCCATTAGATTGTTCTATTTTATAAATAAACCTCCATTAGATTGTTCTATTTTATAAATAAACCTCCATTAGATTGTTCTATTTTATAAATAAACCTCCATTAGATTGTTCTATTTTATAAATAAACCTCCATTAGATTGTTCTATTTTATAAATAAACCTCCATTAGATTGTTCTATTTTATAAATAAACCTCCATTAGATTGTTCTATTTTATAAATAAACCTTCATTAGATTGTTCTCTTTTATAAATAAACCTCCATTAGATTGTTCTATTTTATAAAGAAACCTTCATTAGATTGTTCTCTTTTATAAATAAACCTTCATTAGATTGTTCTATTTTATAAATAAACCTCCATTAGATTGTTCTATTTTATAAATAAACCTCCATTAGATTGTTCTATTTTATAAATAAACCTTCATTAGATTGTTCTATTTTATAAATAAACCTTCATTAGATTGTTCTATTTTATAAATAAACCTTCATTAGATTGTTCTATTTTATAAATAAACCTCCATTAGATTGTTCTATTTTATAAATAAACCTTCATTAGATTGTTCTATTTTATAAATAAACCTTCATTAGATTGTTCTATTTTATAAATAAACCTTCATTAGATTGTTCTGTTTTACTCCTCCATCTAATCGTTGACAATACAACATGAGTACTGATTGCTGTTGACAATCTTTTCTACCTTTGCTTGTCTAAATCTTACAGCGTTTGTTTGTTTAATTATACTCTGTTGTCAGTGCATCTTATAACTGTCCACTGTTGTCCTGCTCTTCTATGAGCCTTAACTTCTGTATTAAAAATAATTCCCCCAGGATTGTCATTTTGATGATAAATATTATATCAAACGATTGTCAGTCATTCTGATGATAAATATATCAAAATGGATGGTTGTTCAAAATTGGTGTTGATGTAAATTTTGTATGTGGGGATTAGTTCTTTTGGTTGGTGGTCCATGGTAATGATTCATTGTAAAATTACTCGGGCCTCCACCCTCATTCCCCACTCACACCATATTTTCCTTGTACTGTCTCCCATGTGCACCTGAGGTGTTTTTCACGGGAACCACACACAGGTTACCGAGTACAAAGAACTTCTCAAACCACTTCTGGAACAAACCCCACAAGGTAAAGGCACAACTTGGTAGATATATCAAGGTAATGTAGTTGTCAAAAATATTGATAACAAATGAATGCCAACTGATCTGTCAGGATACACAGCCAACATGCTAATTGGGTCTGGCTCCACACACAGCTTGAAGTTTATGTAAAGACCGTTTAACAATGGCAATAAGTGTTATTTTACTGGATGTGAAATTGTTTCAAGATGTAAATCTTCTCAAGGTATCACAGAAACACACACACACATGATTGCAAAAGCATGTCACCCATTGCGTCGGGGACAGGCGAATTATGTCATTACCAAGTATTTGAATAATGGAAAGGAGGTTTTCGACACACACACACACACACACACACACACACACACACACACACACACACACACACACACACGAAACCATGATTAATTCAGAATTACACAATACCTTGATTAATTGAGAGTTACACGATACCTTGATTAATTGAGAGTTACACGATACCATGATTAATTGAGAGTTACACGATATCATGATTAATTGAGAGTTACACGATACCTTGATTAATTGAGAGTTACACGATACCATGATTAATTGAGAGTTACACGATACCATGATTAATTGAGAGTTACATGATACCATGATTAATTGAGAGTTACACAATACCATGATTAATTGAGAGTTACACTATACCATGATTAATTGAGAGTTACACGATACCATGATTAATTGAGAGTTACACGATACCATGATTAATTGAGAGTTGCACAATACCATGATTAATTGAGAGTTACACGATACCATGATTAATTGAGAGTTACACGATACCATGATAAATTGAGAGTTACACGATACCATGATTAATTGAGAGTTACACGATACCATGATTAATTGAGAGTTACACGATACCATGATTAATTGAGAGTTACACGATACCATGATAAATTGAGAGTTACACGATACCATGATTAATTGAGAGTTACACGATACCATGATTAATTGAGAGTTACACGATACCATGATTCATTGAGAGTTACATAATACCATGATTAATTGAAAGTTACACGATGCCATGATTAATTGAAAGTTACACGATGCCATGATTAATTGAGAGTGACAATATACCATGATTAATTGAGAGTTACACGATACCATGATTAATTGAGAGTTACACGATACCATGATTAATTGAGAGTTACACGATACCATGATTAATTGAGAGTTACACGATACCATGATTCATTGAAAGTTACACGATGCCATGATTAATTGAGAGTTACACGATGCCATGATTAATTGAGAGTGACAATATACCATGATTAATTGAGAGTTAGACGATACCATGATTAATTGAGAGTTACACGATGCCATGATTAAATGAGAGTTACACGATACCATGATTAATTGAGAGAAACACGATACCATGATTAATTGAGAGTTACATAATACCATGATTAATTGAGAGAAACATGACACCATGATTAATTGAGAGTTACGCGATACCATGATTAATTGAGAATTACACAATACCATGATTAATTGAGAGTTACACGATACCATGATTAATTTAGAGAAACACGATACCATGATTAATTTCGAGAAACGCAGTACCATGATTAATTGGGAGTTACACGATACCATGATTAATCGAGAAGAACGCCATGATTAATTGAGAATTATACGATTTCATGATTAATTTAGAGTTACACGATACCATGATTAATTGAGAATTACACGATACCATGATTAATTGAGAGGATACCATGATTAATTGAAAGTTACACAAAACCATGATTAATTGAGAGTTACACGATACCATGATTAATTGAGAGTTACACGATACCATGATTAATTGAGAGTTACACGATACCATGATTAATTGAGAGTTACACGATACCATGATTAATTGAGAGTTACACGATACCATGATTATTTGAGAGTTACACGATACCATGATTCATTAAGAATTACACGATGCCATGATTAATTGAGAATTACACGATACTGTAGCAGCTACCGCTGGGTTTTCACAATCGCCTTGCACCTATCAAGGACGCGGAGCGACCACCATGCCGGGCTCGTCCAGGACGCCCGGGCAGGCCCGCGCTCAACTTGCCAGGCCGCAGCCAGGACGCTGGGCCACGCCCCCTCTCGCCTTTCCGGGGCAAACGCTCCGGGATAATATGTATATATATTGCTGCCCGATAAACAGGCTTTTCAGAGTGCCTGAGTGTTTGGTTTGATTAAAGCAACTCGGATGAATTCCAGCTTTTTGTCGCGTCCATTCTTCCGATCGACGTGGGAGCCCCAGCTCCTTCATTGGTGACCTACCGACATGGACACGGCAGTCGCCCTTAAACTGCCTACCTACTGGGAGGCTCACGCGGCGGTTTGGTTCGCACAGGCGGATTCCCTGTTCGCCCTGCGAGGCATCACGGCCGACGACACCCGCTTCCACCATGTGGTAGCAGCGCTCCGTTCGGCCACCGCGGCCCGCGCCCTGAGCCTCCTCGAGAGCCCGCCAGCCGCTGACAAATACGGCGCGATTAAGAAGCTTCTCCTCGATGCTTTCGCCCTCCCATCGGCGGAACGCGCACGGCGCCTGCTCGACCTGCCCGAGCTCGGCGACGCGCGCCCTTCCGAGCGAATGGACTACATGCTTTCACTGCTCGGCGAGCACTCTCCGGCATTCCTGTTCCGGGAGCTGTTCCTCCGTCAGCTGCCTAACCCGGTACGCCTCGCCCTGGCAAGCACGACGATCACAGATCCCTGGGCCCTTGCCAGAGAAGCCGACAAGATCTCCGCCGCAGGACAGCGCATCGCAGCGGCGACATGGGACCCACCGCCGTCCGACGCAACACCCATGGTGCCCAAGCACCCGGCACTGTCGACGACCGAACTGCCGACGCAATTGGCGGCCGCTACACCGAGCCGACCACCTCCAGCACGACGACCGGGGCCTCCACCTGACCAAGCGTGGTGTTACTATCATGCCAGGTTCGGACAGAAGGCCCGGACATGCCGACCCCCGTGCACCTTCGGCAGGCCGGGAAATGACCGGGCCGGCGTTCATTACCAGCCATGAGCGCCGGCCACACGGGCAACTTACTGTTCATCACGGATAAAGCGTCCGGACGGCGCTTCCTGTGCGACACCGGCGCCCAACTGAGCATCATACCCGCCTCTGACCAGGACAGGCAATCCGCGGTTTGCGGCCCCTCCTTGGTTGCGGCCAACGGATCGACCATCCGCACCTTCGGCCCGCGCAACGTCACCCTCTGCTTCGGCGGCCAACGCTTTGCTTGGACGTTTGTAACCGTAAACGTGCCCATGGCTCTGCTAGGCGCCGACTTCCTCTGCGCACACGGACTGCTGGTGGACGTCCAACGGCGTCGTTTAATCAACGCCGAAACCTGCAGCTCCCTGGTATTGTTACGTGGTCCCCTCGGTGACTACCTGGTCTCGGTGACCCCCGGACCGTGAGAGGAACTTCGCCAGAAAGTTGTATTATATATGCGCTTTCGCAACGCAATCCCTATGAATTCCACCCAAGAGAAAACTGATTTTCAATGATATATTTCAAGGGTAATGATACCATACAATTTCAATGATACAATCAAGGATATATTCCCCGAGCAATCCACCATCCACAATTCACACTCAACAATCAATCCCCTAGATGATTAAGATGGCCATCTTACATACGTGTGTCCCCTTTGGTACTCACGACCCCCTTTGGTCTCTGTCCCTCACAATGTCTCTGGGCCCCTCCTGACCAAGATGCTGGTCGGCTTCGCCGCACTCGGGCGGTTGAACGAACCCCGGGTGGACGTTTTTCCACCGGGCAGGTATCGTACCGGGCACCACGGCTGCAGCCCCCTCCTGGCCACGCGAAGCGGATACTGTAAAGCAGGCCAAAGCCACACGCCGCTTGCAACGCGTGTTAGGCCCCAACGTGCGACCCGTACGCGTCTTTGTAGACGGTGCCGCGAATGGTGCCAGACGCTGGGTCGGTTCACGGCCCCACGGCAGCTTGACGTGTCCACCGGGTAGGTACCCGTCCCGGTAACTCCTCTCGCCAGACGGCTTGGGAACGCCGCTGTTCCACACGGCTCAATATCGATCCCACCTCTCGTCGGAGCAGGGCGAGGAAGAAGAATCCTCGTCGCTTCTCCCGACCTCGTGTCTTTTCCTCTTCCGTTTCCGGTCTCTTTTTCCAGAAGGGCTCCTGACCCTCCAACCACAACAACCCTTAATCGACTACACATTGATAAGCAAAGACCTGAATAGTAATTCACATACATTCCCATAAATATGTAACAGTATGCACATTGAGCAGCTCCGCGCCGACCGAGCTGGCATGCGCCGTCACGGCGGCGAACGAGTTTGCTCGCCTGCTCATGGAGTTCCCGGCCCTCACGCGGCCGACGTTTTCGGCCGTCGCAGTACGGCATGGGATCGAGCACCACATACCAACCACGGGCCCACCGGTCTACGCCAGGGCCCGCCGCCTCGACCCAGCCAAGCTCGCCGTGGCGAAGGCCGAATTCGACGCGTTGGAGCACCTCGGCATCGTACGGCGCTCCGATAGCGCGTGGGCCTCGCCATTGCACATCGTGCCAAAGCCGGGGGGTGGATGGCGCCCGTGTGGCGACTACCGCCGTCTCAATGATGCTACCACCCCCGACAGGTACCCGATCCCGCATATCCAAGACTTCTCCGCCCGTCTGGCGGGACGGGTCATTTTTTCGAAAATTGATCTCATACGGGGATATCACCAGGTACCTGTCAGGGCGGCCGACGTCCCTAAAACGGCAGTCATCACGCCGTTCGGCTTATTCGAATTCTTGCGGATGCGGTTTGGTCTCAAGAACGCGGCTCAGGCGTTCCAACGATTGATGGACGGCGTGCTGCGTGACCTGCCGTTCCTTTTCGTTTACCTGGACGACATCCTCGTCGCCAGCACGTCCCGGGCCGAGCACCTCCTCCACCTCCGAACACTGTTCGGGCGCCTCAGCGAGCACGGCCTCATCGTCAACACGGCCAAATACCACTTCGGCACGACGGCCGTTGATTTTTTGGGCCACCACATCACCAAGAACGGGGCCGTGCCGCTGCCAACCAAGGTCGAGGCCATCACCACGTTCCCGCGTCCCCGCACCATAAAGGCCCTGCAGGAATTCCTGGGAATGGTGAATTTTTATCACCGCTTCGTGCCCCGCGCTGCTCAACTCATGCGGCCCCTCTACGAAGCCCTCCGGGGCAAGCCGGCCAAGCACGACATCGCCTGGTCCGCAGCAATGGATGCGGCCTTCCAAAGCTCAAAGCGGGCCCTCGCCGACGCAACACTGCTCGCTCACCCGGTGCTCAACGCTCCCATCGCCCTCACCACGGATGCCTCCGACTACGCGGTGGGCGCCATACATGAGCAATGGGTGAACGGGGTTTGGCAGCCACTCGCTTTTTTCAGCCGGCAGCTCTGGCCGAACGAGCTCAAATACAGCACGTTTGACCGGGAGCTCCTTGGTCTACACCTGGCCGTCCGCCATTTCCGTCACCTCCTGGAGGGCCGACCTTTCATGGCGTTCGTCGACCACAAGCCGTTGGTTTACGCCATGGCCAAGGTCACGGAGCCGTGGTCGGCCCGCCAACAGCGCCACCTCTCCGCCGTGTCGGAGTTTACCACGGACATCCGGCACGTCGCCGGCAAAAAACAACGCTGTGGCCGACTGTCTTTCTTGGGCCAGCGCGAACGCGGTCCACCTGGGCGTGGACTTTGCGCTTATGGCGGCGGACCAAACCACCGACACCACGGTGCAAGCCCTCCGGGCGGCGGACACGGCCCTCCGCCTGGCCGACATCCCCTTCGCGGACACTGTCCTGCTCTGCGACGTCTCCCAAGGACAGCCTCGCCGCATCGTGCCCGTCACCTGGCAACGCCGCATCTTCGCCTCCCTCCACGGCCTTTCCCACCCGGGCCGGAAAGCTTCTCAGAAGCTAGTGTCGGCGCGATTCGTCTGGCACGGCCTTCGTCGGGACGTCCGCGATTGGACCAGCACCTGCACGGCCTGCCAACGGGCCAAGGTCCACCGACACACCCAGGCCCCGCTGGCACCTTTCACCGTGCCCGAACGACGTTTCGACCACGTCAACGTGGATCTGGTGGGCCCCCTCCCCCTGTCACGGGGGTTCACACACCTGCTCACCATGGTGGACAGGACCACCAGGTGGCCGGAGGCCGTTCCCCTTGTCTCCACCACCACCGCCGACGTGGCGCAGGCTTTCATCGCCACCTGGGTCTCCCGCTTCGGCGCACCGGCGGACATCTCGTCAGACCGCGGACCACAGTTCACCTCCGAGCTGTGGGGTGCGGTCGCCCACAACCTGGGGGTCAAGCTCCACCGTACTACGGCCTACCACCCCCAAGCAAACAGGTTGTGCGAGCGATTCCACCGCTCCATGAAGGCCGCTCTCATGGCCGGCCTTCAAGACGGCGGTTGGGCCGACCGGCTGCCGTGGGTCCTTTTGGGCCTCCGCACGGCCCCCAAGGAGGACCTCCAGGCATCCACCGCCGAGCTTGTCTATGGCCAGGCGCTACGCGTCCCGGGCGAATTCGTGCCCGACGCTACCAGTCCCTGGTCCGCAGCTCACCAGCGCTCGGACCTCCAGGAGGCCGCCCGACGGTTTGCCCCCGTGCCAACATCCCACCACGGTGACCCCCAGTCCTACATCCCCCCAGCATTTCGCACAGCGGAGTATGTTTTTGTGTGTCACGACGCACATCGGGGGCCACTCCGGCCGCCGTACGACGGGCCCTTCCGGGTGCTGCGACGGGACGACAAGTCGTTCGTCATCGACATCGGCGGCAGGTCGGACCGGATTGCGGTGGACCGCCTCAAGCCGGCGCACGTGGACGTCGACCACCCACCACGGGTGGCCCTTCCGCTGCGGCGAGGCCGCCCCCCGTCCACGGTGCCCCCCACTCGACCGCCCACCACCACACCAGACCCCCTCCCATGACCCGCCAGGGGTCGCTTCGGCCGGGTCATCAGGACCCCCCTCAACTTGACCCTGCCGGTGCAAGTCGATTCTGGGGGGACGTGTGTAGCGGCTACCGCTGGATTTTCAAAATCGCCTTGCACCTATCAAGGACGCGGAGCGATCACCATGCCGGGCTCGTCCAGGACGCCCGGGCAGGCTCGCCCTCAACTTGCCAGGCCGCAGCCAGGACGCTGGGCCACGCCCCCTCTCGCCTTTCCTGGGCAAACGCTCCGGGATAATATGTATATATATTGCTGCCCGATAAACGGGCTTTTCAGAGTGCCTGAGTGTTTGGTTTGATTAAAGCAACTCGGATGAATTCCAGCTTTTTGTCGCATCCATTCTTCCGATCGACGTGGGAGCCCCAGCTCCTTCAATACCATGATTAATTTAGAATGACACGATAGCATGATTAATTGAGAATTGCACGATGCCATGATTAATTGAGAATTATACGATACCATGATTAATTGAGAGTTACACGATACCATGATTAATTGAGAATTACATAATACCATGATTAATTGAAAGTTACACGATGCCATGATTAATTGAAAGTTACACGATGCCATGATTAATTGAGAGTGACAATATACCATGATTAATTGAGAGTTACACGATACCATGATTAATTGAGAGTTACACGATACCATGATTAATTGAGAGTTACACGATACCACGATTAATTGAGAATTACACGATGCCATGATTAATTGAGAATTACACAATACCATGATTAATTGAGAGTTACGCGATACCATGATTAATTGAGAGTTACACGATACCATGATTAATTGAGAGTTACACGATACCATGATTAATTGAGAGTAACACGATACCATGATTAATTGAAAGTTACACGATGCCATGATTAATTGAGAGTTACACGATGCCATGATTAATTGAGAGTGACAATATACCATGATTAATTGAGAGTTACACGATACCATGATTAATTGAGAGTTACACGATGCCATGAATAATTGAGAGTTACACGATACCATGATTAATTGAGAGAAACACGATACCATGATTAATTGAGAGTTACATAATACCATGATTAATTGAGAGAAACATGATACCATGATTAATTGAGAGTTAAGCGATACCATGATTAATTGAGAATTACACAATACCATGATTAATTGAGAGTTACACGATACCATGATTAATTTAGAGAAACATGATACCATGATTAATTTAGAGAAACACGATACCATGATTAATAGGGAGTTACACGATACCATGATTAATCGAGAATAACGCCATGATTAATTGAGAATTATACGATTTCATGATTAATTTAGAGTTACACGATACCATGATTAATTGAGAATTACACGATACCATGATTAATTGAGAGGATGCCATGTTTAATTGGAAGTTACACAAAACCATGATTAATTGAGAGTTACACGATACCATGATTAATTGAGAGTTACACGATACCATGATTAATTGAGAGTTACACGATACCATGATTAATTGAGAGTTACACGATACCATGATTAATTGAGAGTTACACGATACCATGATTATTTGAGAGTTACACGATACCATGATTATTTGAGAGTTACACGACACCATGATTCATAAAGAATTACACGATACCATGATTAATTGAGAATTACACGATACCATGATTAATTTAGAATTACACGATACCATGATTAATTGAGAATTGCACGATGCCATGATTAATTGAGAATTATACGATACCATGATTAATTAAGAATTACACGATACCATGATTAATTGAGAATTATACGATACAACGATTAATTGAGAGTTACACGATACCATGATTAATTTAGAATTATACGATACAACGATTAATTGAGAGTTACACGATACCATGATTAATTTAGAATTACACGATACCATGATTCATTGAGAATTGCACGATGCCATGATTAATTGAGAATTATACAATACCATGATTAATTGAGAATTATACGATACCATGATGAATTGAGAGTGACACGATACCATGATTAATTGAGAGTTACAGGATACCATGATTCATTGAGAGTTACACGATACCATGATTAATTTAGAGTTACACGATACCATGATTAATTAAGAATTGCACGATACCATGATTAATTGAGAATTACTCGATGCCATGATTAATTGAGAATTACAAGATACCATGATTAATTGAGAATTACTCAATGCCATGATTAATTGAGAATTACATGACCATGATTAATTGAGAATTACATGATACCATGATTAATTAAGAATTACACGATACCATGATTAATTGAGAATTACACGATACCATGATTAATTAAGAATTACACGGTACAATTATTAATTGAGAATTACATGATATCATGATTAATTAAGAATTACACGATACCATGATTAATTAAGAATTACACGATACAATGATTTATTGAGAATTACCCGATACCATGATTAATTTAGATTTACACGATACCATGAATAATTGAGAGTTACACGATACCATGATTAACTGAGAGTTACACGATACCATGATTAATTGAGAGTTACACGATACCATGATTAATTGAGAGTTACACGATACCATGATTAATTGAGAGTTACACGATACCATGATTAATTGAGAATTACACGATACCATGATTAATTGAGAGTTACAGGATAACATGATTAATTGAGAATTACATGACCATGATTAATTGAGAATTACACGATACCATGATTAATTAAGAATTACACGATACCATGATTAATTGAGAATTACACGATACCATGATTAATTAAGAATTACACGATACAATGATTAATTGAGAATTACATGATACCATGATTAATTAAGAATTACATGATACCATGATTAATTAAGAATTACACGATACAATGATTTATTGAGAATTACCCGATACCATGATTAATTTAGATTTACACAATACCATGAATAATTGAGAGTTACACGATACCATGATTAACTGAGAGTTACACGATGCCATGATTAATTGAGAGTTACACGATACCATGATTAATTGAGAGTTACACGATACCATGATTAATTGAGAGTTACACGATACCATGATTAATTGAGAATTACACAATACCATGATTCATTGAGAATTACACGATGCCATGATTAATTAAGAATTACACGATGCCATGATTAATTAAGAATTACATGAATTAAAAACCCAGAAAGTTCTCCCAGTCTTTCGTTGTGCAGAGGTACAGCACTTTCTCTCACATTATTTTCCAAGTATTTTCGGCTTCTTTCAGAAGCATGGTGAACCATACCAAGTAACAATCCTTATCCTGGACACATAATACACTTTATTTCACCCCGAAGACGCCAGTTACCTGGGGGTTTCTGCGCATGTGCACCAAGTATTTTGGGACTAATTACCTCCTTTCGAAAGTGCCGTGTTGAGTGGCAGGAATGGAAGATGAGAAGAGAGAGAAAGGGAAGAAATGGAGGGGAAGGGGTAATTAAGAGTAGAAATTGAGAACAGGAGTGCATATTGCAGAACTTGCACTATTAAAAGACTGGAGAGAAGAGCACGAGGTAGCAAATACAAGAAGTTTATTCTGCGGATGAGAGAAGAAAGGATGGAAGGAATGTAGGTGAACATCCAACTTCGATTAAACTGAGGAAAACCTGGATTGGGATTCTGGGAGAACGAGTGCAATGGGGGAAGTTTGGGCTATCTGGTGCACAGGGGGAAGAAACATTGAGCAGAGTGAGGCCAGAAGCACAGCGATAGAAAACCAACCTGCCTGTGCTGAACAAGAGTGTATGGGTGTGCGTGTGTGTGTATGTGTATATGTGTGTGTGTGTGTGTGTGTGTGTGTGTGTGTGTGTGTGTGTGTGTGTGTATGTGTGTGTGTATATATGTGTGTGTATATATGTGTGTGTATGTGTATATGTGTACATATGTGCATTTCTATGTGTGTGTGTGTGTGTGTGTGTGTGTATGTGTGTGTGTGTGTGTGTGTGTGACTGTGTGTGTGTGTGTGTGTGTGTGTGTGTGTGTGTGTGTGTATGGTGTGTGTGTGTGACTGTGCGTGTGCATGTATGATGTGTGTGTGTGTGTGACTGTGTGTATGTATGGTGTGTGTGTGTGTGTGTGTGTGTGTGTGTGTGTGTGTGTGTGTGTGTGTGTGTGTGTGTGACTGTGTGTATGTATGTATGATGTGTGTGTGTGTGTGTGTGTGTGTGTGTGTGTGTGTGTGTGTGTGTGTGTGTGTGTGTGTGTGTGTGTGTGTGTGTGTGTGTGTGTGTGTGTGTGTGTCGTTGGTCGTTATCTCCATTTGCGGGTTTCAGGAGGTGGAACGTAGTCCTCCAAGGACCCAAAGTATCCACCTCCTCTTCCGTAAGGGATCACGGTTCATGGACCAAACTGTTCAACTTGTTCAGTTTTGTTCCAAGTTCTCTTTTCAGGATCATCACCGAACCCCGGATTGCCTCCAGTTGTAGGGCATTTGTGGTAATATTCCCAGAGATGGTTTTCAAAATCTCAGTGAGGTTCTTCTTCATCATTCCTGTTGCTCTAATTATCACTGGTACTATTTCGTTGCTCTTCAGCTTTCAAGATCTCTTGACCTCATTTTTAAGATTCTGGTATTTGATCATTTTCTTGATTTCTGCCTTGTTTAGGCCAAAATCGCTGTGTACTGATATCTCAATCAACAATGCTGTCTTTTCCTTTTTGTTCCTGAGTGCAATGTCTGGACGCAACACTTTGTTTTCCATGTTCACGTCTGATGGAATCATCGATTTCTGCATTATTTAGGTCATTGTGTGTGTGTGTGTGTGTGTGTGTGTGTGTGTGTGTGTGTGTGTGTGTGTGTGTCTGTGTCTGTGTGTCCGTCCATGTATGGTGTGTGTGTGTGTGTGTGTGTGTGTGTGTGTGTGTGTGTGTGTGTGTGTGTGTGTGTGTGTGTGTGTGTGTGTCCGTCCATGTATGGTGTGTGTGTGTGTGTGTGTGTGTATGTGTGTGTTGCCAGGTCATGCCGTGGTGCCAGCGTACTACCGTGTGCCATATGATCTTGTCGAAGGCGAGAAGCATTCCCCAGGAAGCCAGCGTCGATGTGCAAGTACTGCCGACAATCCTGGAATGCTGTTCCTGTGGGGCCAGGCCTTGTATGTCATCGCACAACTATTGGGTATGTTCTTTCATTCTTCCAGCAGACATTTACAATTTATTTACATCAATGTATTTTGTCTCACTGATGAAGCCCTGAGTTTGAAACTTGCTGTCTCAGACCGGTGTTGATAAAACTTTTCCAAATCCAGGTAACCATTTCACATTTCCTTTAGAGAGTAGTGTGGCGGGCACAAGGGGCAATAATTCCGCGCACCAGTGGGTGGCGCGAGCGTCCAGGCGGGGAACTAAAATGCATGCCCCGCCTTTCGACCGATCGGCCACACCCGGGGGCAAGGCGTGGCCTCGGGACATATATGCGGGCTCTAAGCTCGAGCCCGCCCAGTGCTGAAGTGCGAGCTCTGAATAAAGACTCTTGTTGTACCAACGCGTTGTGGCCTACCTTTCTGGCAATCGAGTCGTGTGTGCGCAGCACCACACTGGTGACCCCGATTGGTTCAGCCGTTGCTGACCCCTGAACGCGCCATGGCTACCAACGCCGTCGCAATCAATCCCGGGAAGCGCAAGCCGACGTTTGGTTTGTGCAGGCCGAAGCTCAATTTCAGCTCCGAGGCATCACGGCGGACGAGACCCGGTACTACCACGTGATCGCCGCCCTCGGGCCTGGCACTGCCGCCCGAGTCGTGTCCCTCCTTCGGCGCCCGCCGGGCGACCACAAGTACGAGGCGCTCAAACGTCTCCTCCTCGCCACGTTCGGGCTCACAGAGATCGAACGGGCCGACCGCCTCCTGGACCTTCCCGCCCTTGGCGACACACGACCATTGGTCCGGATGGATTTCATGCTGTCTCTGCTTGGGGACCAGCGCCCGGATTTCTTGTTCCGCGCACTTTTCCCTCCGCCAGCTACCGATACAGGTGCGCCTCGCGCTGGCCGGTTCCAACATCACGGAACCCCGCGCCCTGGCCGGAGAGGCCGACAAGTTTTTCGCGGCCTGCGACACGCGGTCGGTTTACGGTGCTGCCGTAGTGGCTCCTGGTGCGGAGGCTCCAGCGCCCCCGGCTTCCCTCGTGGCCGCTGCTGCGCCCCGCCCACTACTGCCGCCGCCACCACCACCACCGCCGGCACGGCCGACGCGGCCGCCACCGCCGCAAACCTGGTGCTACTACCATGCCAGGTTCGGACGCAAGGCTAAAACGTGCCGCCTGCCGTGTTCTTTTGACGGGTCGGGAAACGACCTGGCCGGCGCTCACTTGCGGCCCTGAGCATCGGCCATTCCGGCAGCCTCCTGTTCATCATGGACACCTTGTCCGGGTGCCGTTTTCTTTGTGACACAGGAGCGCAGTTAAGCGTCCTCCCTGCCTCCACGTCCGACAAGCAAACCGCGGCCGGTGCCCGCTTTGCTTGCCACCAACGGCACACCCATCCACACATTCGGGAAGCGTTGCCTCTTACTGCGGTTCGGAGGGCAGCGCTTTCAATGGTCCTTCGTTACCGCCAGCGTGCGAATGGCCCTGCTCGGCACGGACTTCCTATGTGCGCATGGGCTGTTGGTCGACGTTAAGCGCAGACGTCTCGTCCAGGCCGAAACCTTCAGCTCACTCACTTGTTCGCTGAGCGGTTCGTTGAGCAGCTCGCTGAGCGGCTCACCGAGCGGCTTGCCAAGCGGCTTGCTGAAAGGTTCCCTCCGGGCGAGGTTAGTCTGCACGCTTCCAGCAGGGGACGAGTTTAACCACCTCCTCGCCAGTTTCCCGGCCCTCACGCGGCCCACCTTCTCAGCGGTGGCCGTCAAACACGGGGTGGAGCACCATATCCCCACGGTCGGGCCGCTGGTCTACGCCCGGGCACGCCGACTCGACCCCACGAAGCTCGCCATGGCGAAAGCGGAGTTCGCCACGCTGGAACGGCTGGGGATCGTACGGCGCTCCAACAGCGCTTGGGCTTCTCCTCTGCACATTGTGCCGAAGCCTGGCGGAGGATGGCGGCCGTGCGGTGACTACCGCCGGCTCAATGATGCCACCACCCCTGACCGCTACCCGGTCCCGCATATCCAGGACTTTTCTGCCCGGTTGGCGAACACGACCGTGTTCTCCAAGGTGGACCTCATCCGGGGCTACCACCAGGTCCCCGTCCAACCGGACGATGTCCCAAAGACGGCCGTCATCACCCCTTTCGGCCTCTTTGAGTTCCTGCAAATGCCTTTTGGGTTGAAGAATGCGGCCCAGGCATTCCAACGGCTCATGGACAGCGTCTTGCATGACTTACCTTTCATCTATGTCTACCTGGACGACATCCTAGTCGCGAGCGCGTCCCGGGAGGAGCACCTGCTCCACCTCCGCACGCTTTTCGAACGCCTGGGCCAGCATGGCCTGATCATCAACCCCGCAAAGTGCCGTTTCGGCATCGCCGCCTTCGACCTCTTGGGGCACCGCATCACCAGGCATGGGGCCATCCCTTTACCGGCCAAGGTGGAGGCGGTCAGGGATTTCCCATGCCCCCGCACGATCAAGGGGCTCCAGGAGTTCCTGGGCATGGTAAATTTTTACCACCGCTTCGCGCCCCACGTCGCCCAGCTCCTCCTCCCCCTGCACGAGGCCCTCCGGGGCAAGCCGGGCAAAGGTGACATCGCCTGGTCGGAGCCGATGGCTGCTGCATTTGCGGGCGCAAAGCTGGCCCTGGCCAACGCCATTATGCTGGCGCACCCGGCGCCCGATGCACCGATCGCCCTCACCACCGACGCGTCGGACTATGCGGTGGGCGCGGTGCACAAGCAGTGGGTGAGTGGTGCTTGGCAGCCGCTGGCAATTTTTTAGCCGGCAGCTTCGCCCGCACGAACGCCGCTCTAGCACCTTCGACCGCGAGCTGCTCAGACTCCACCTGGCGGTCCGTCACTTCCGCCATCTGCTCGAGGGCCGCCCGTTCACGGCTTTCGTCGACCACAAGCCCCTTGTGTTCGCGATGACCAAGGTTGCTGAGCCATGGTCGGCACGGCAGCAGCGTCACCTCTCTGCCGTGTCCGAGTACACGATGGATATCCGTCACGTCGCGGGTAAAGACAACCCGGTGGCGGATTGCCTTTCCCGGTCCGTCGCGCACGCGGTCCACCTCGGGATCGACTATGCCCGGATGGCGGAGGACCAGACCGCCGACCCCGGCATCCAGGCCTTGCGGACCGCCGTCATGGGCCTCCATGTCACCGAGGTGCCGTTCGACGTCGCGGGCGCGGCCCTCCTGTGTGACGTCTCCCTCGGCCGGCCTCGCCCCATCGTGCCCGCTGGCTGGCAGCGCATGGTTTTCGACGCCATCCACGGCCTGTCCCACCCGGGCACGAAGGCCTCCCAGAAGCTCGTCGCAGCGAAGTTCGTCTGGCATGGCCTCAGGAAGGACGTCCGCGACTGGGCCAGGACGTGCTTCGCGTGCCAGCGCGCAAAGGTCCACCGCCACACCCAGGCCCCGTTGGCCCCGTTTCCGGTGCCCGAGCGTCGGTTCGACCATGTCCACGTCGACTTGGTGGGACGTCTGCCCAACTCGCAGGGGTTCACCCACCTCCTCACCATGGTGGACCGCACCACACGGTGGCCGGAGGCCGTGCCATTGGCGGCGACGTCTGTGGCTGATGTGGCGCAAGCTTTCATCGCCACTTGGGTTGCCCGGTTCGGTGCCCCCTCGGACATCTCGTCCGACCGCGGCCCCCAGTTCATCTTGGAGCTCTGGGGCACGGTGGCGCAAGGGCTCGGCATCCAACTGCACCACACCACGGCCTACCACCCCCCGGCCAATGGCCTGTGCAAGCGCTTTCATTGCTCGATGAAGGCCGCGCTCCGGGCCAGCCTCTGCGACGGCAGCTGGGCCGACAGGCTCCCCTGGGTCCTGCTGGGCCTCAGGACGGCGCCCAAGGACGACCTGCGCGCGTTCTCGGCGGAGCTGGTCTTCGGCAACCACTGCGGGTACCGGGCGAATTTATCCCCGACTCCACGGCTCCTTGGTCCACGGCGCAACAGCGCTCCACCCTGCAGGAGACCACCCGGAGGTTCGCCCCGGTGCCGACGGCACACCACGGTTGCCCGTCCTCCCACGTCGCCCCGGAGCTTCGCACGGTGGAGTACGTCTTCGTCCGGCACAACGCCCACTGGGCACCGCTACGGCCCCCGTACGACGGGCCCTTCCACGTGCTGGAGACCGGGGACAAATATTTCAGCGTCGACATCGGCGGTGCCCCGGATCGTATCTCAGTGGACCGCCTCAAGCCGGCCCACCTCGATCTGGACCACCCCCCGCAAGCAGCTCTGCCTCCGCGTCGAGGCCGCCCCCCGGCGGTCAGACCCCCGGCACCCCCCAGCCCCGCCGTCCCGCTACCCCCAGCCCTGCACGCATCACCAGGGGGAATTTCGGCCGGGTCATCTGGCTTCCCCGCAAGCTCACCCTTCAGGTGTGCGGGAATTCTGGGGGGGGCGCGTGTGGCGGGCACAAGGGGCAATAATTCCGTGCACCAGTGGGTGGCGCGAGCGTCCAGGCGGGGAACTAAAATGCATGCCCCGCCTTTTGACCGATCGGCCACGCCCGGGGGCAAGGCGTGGCCTCGGGACATATATGCGGGCTCTAAGCTCGAGCCCGCCCAGTGCTGAAGTGCGAGCTCTGAATAAAGACTCTTGTTGTACCAACGCGTTGTGGCCTACCTCTCTGGCAATCGAGTCGTGTGTGCGCAGCACCACAGTAGAAACATTCTATTTTAGACATTCAGTATTTTGTCAACAAAACAGTATCAGCATGAATTTTGATGAAGCTATTGTGGACATTATCCCGAATCTCCCTGCTATCTCCATGCTTCTATGTTGTATCATTTTTATTAGCTCACCTGGACTTTAGTCCACTGAGATTAAGCAATCGAGCTGTGTCCGTAGGTACGTCGGTGAGTGAGTGAGTCTGGAAACACTTCAGTCATTATCGCTTGAACCAAACACACAATGTTGATGAAACCTGGCTACAAGCTGCACATCTAATGCCTAACGAAGGTGTAGTGACCGCATCAAAACCTGCGCTCATTTTGGGGGTGTACGGGGGAGGAGGGCTTGCTCCCAGTTCACACTCTTGTCCCGCACATTTCCCAGGTCTCCCACCATTTGCTCTCGTTCGGCTTGACCCGTCTCCATTTTGGTCTCCATTCTGTCGTGCTTACCCTGGCCTGCCTCCATCCTGTGCAGGTAGTGGGGGTGCAGGCATTGGTGAGAGTGCAGTGGGATGCAGGCAGTGGTGAGTGTGCATTGAGTGTCGGCAGTGTTGAGGGTGCAGTGAGTGCAGGAAGTGTTGAGGGTGCAGTGAGTGCATGAAGTTGTGTGCAGCAAGTGCAAGTCATGGTGAGTGTGCAGCTAGCATTGAGGATGCAGCAAAGTGCAAGTCATGGCGAGAGTGCAGCAAGTGCAAGTCATGGGGAGGGTGCAGCTAGCATTGCAGATGCAGCAAGTGCAGGCAGTGGTGAGGGTGCAGTGAGTGCAGGAAGCTGTGGTGTGCAGTGAGTGCAAGTCATGGTGAGGGTGCAGCTAGCATTGAGGATGCGGCAAGTGCAGGCAGTGGTGAGTGCAGTGAGTGTAGGCAGTGGTGAGGGTGCAGTGAGTGCAGAAAGTGGTGAGGGTGCAGTGAGTGCAGGAAGTGGTGGTGTGCAGTGAGTGCAAGTCATTGTGAGTGTGCAGCTGGCATTGAGGATGCAGCAAAGTGCAAGTCATGGTGAGAGTGCAGCGAGTGCAAGTCATGGTGAGGGTGCAGCTAGCATTGCGGATGCAGTGAGTGCAGGAAGTGGTGTGTGCAGAGAGTGCAAGTCATAGTAAGGATGCAGCTAGCATTGAGAATGCAGCGAGTGCAAGTCATGGTGAGAGGGCAGTGAGTGCAAGGCATGGTGAGTGTGCAGCGAGTGCAAGTCATGGTGAGGGTACAGCGAGTGCAAGTCATGGTGAGGGTACAGCGAGTGAAAGTCATGGTGAGGGTGCAGCTAGCATTGAGGATGCAGCAAGTGCAGGCAGTGGTGAGTGCAGTGAGTGTAGGCAGTGGTGCGTATAGGCAGTGGTGACGGTGCAGTGAGTGTAGGCAGTGGTGAGAGTGCAGTGAGTGTAGGCAGTGGTGAGGATGCAGCGAGTGTAGGCAGTGGTGACGGTGCAGTGAGTGTAGGCAGTGGTGAGAGTGCAGTGAGTGTAGGCAGTGGTGAGGATGCAGCGAGTGTAGGCAGTGGTGAGTGTGCAGCGAGTGTAGGCAGTGGTGAGTGTGCAGCGAGTGTAGGCAGTGGTGAGGGTGCAGAGAGTGCAGATGATGGTCAGGGTGTAGCGATTGTAGGCAGTGGTGACGGTGCAGTGAGTGTAGGCAGTGGTGAGAGTGCAGTGAGTGTAGGCAGTGGTGAGGATGCAGCGAGTGTAGGCAGTGGTGAGGATGCAGCGAGTGTAGGCAGTGGTGAGTGTGCAGCGAGTGTAGGCAGTGGTGAGGGTGCAGCGAGTGCAGGAAGTTGTGTGCAGCGAGTGCAAGTCATTGGTGAGGGTGCAGAGAGTGCAGATGGTGGTCAGGGTGTAGCGAGTGTAGGCAGTGTTGAGAGTGCGGCAATAGAGATAGGTAAGAATGAGGACTGGGAGACAGTCTCTGTGGACGATGAAACTATTAAATATGTAGATTCTTCATTCTGCAGGAAGGATCGTAGACAGAGTTCTGTGCAGTTTTGAAGGAGTAGGAGTTAGGGACATTGAAGGAACGTTAAATTACATTGTATCGGGCCACAGCAGGAAAACGTTGGTTGTGGTACACCTTTGGGTAAATGATGGAGGGAAAGTTTACCTGGAAGTTTTGAAAAATAAGTATAGTATATTGGGTATGGCAGTTGAAAGCAAAGGGTTGTGAGGTAATGTTTTCTGGGATTCTCCCAATATTATGAGTAAATAGGTCGTGTGGGTGGTGGCGGAGTGGGTGGAGGGCAAATGGGCCATGTGCAGCAGGTGAAAAAGGAGCTAGAAATGGGTTTTCATTCCATGACTGAGGTGCTATTTGAAATCTCGCATATGGACAGACAACTACAGCGCCTTCAGAAAGTAATCATACCCCTTGACTTTTTCACATTTTGTTGAGTTCCAGCTTGAATTTAAAATTGATAAAATTGAGATTTTTGTCACCGATCTACATATAATATCCCATAATGTCAAAGTGGAATTATTTTTGAGAATTTTCTAACAAAATAATAACAAATGAAAACCTGAAATGTCTCGAATCGGTAAGTATTCAACCCCTTTGCTATGACACTCCAAATTGAGCTCAGGTGCATCCAATTTCCTAGGATCATCCTTGAGATGTCTCTATAACCTGATTGGAGTCCACCTGTGGCCATTTCGATTGATTGGACATTATTTAGAAAGAAATACACCTTTCCATATAAGGTTCCACAGGTGACAGTGCATGTCAGAGCAGAAACTCTACCATGAACTCCAAGGAACTGTCTGTAGAACTACGAGATAGAATTGTGAGGACACATAAATCTGGGTAAGGGTATAAAGCAATTTCTAGAGTGTTGAAAGTTCCCAAGAGCACAGTGAGCTCCATCATTAGGAAATGAAAAAAATATGGAACTACCCAGACTCTCCCTAGAGCTGGCGGTCCGACCAAACTGAGCAACTGGGCAAGAAGGACCTTGGTCAGGGAAGTGAAGAAGAACCCAATGACCACTCAGAGAACGACAGAGTTCCTTGGGTGAGATGGGAGAACCTGCCAGAAGGATAACAATCTCAGCAGCACATCACAAATCCAGGCTTTATGGGAGAGTGGCTAGATGAAAGCTACTCCTGAGAAAAAGGCACGTGACAGCACACCTGGAGTTTGCAAAAAGGCATGTGAAGGACTCAGAGTGTGAGGCAAAATATTCTGTGTTCTGATGAGACGAAAATTGAACTCTTTGGCCTGAATGTGAAGCGCTATATCTGGCGGAAACCACGCACAACTCATCACCCAACTAACACCATCCCTCACTTCTCCTTCCGGTTCCTTGGGGTCGGTTGTGCGTCCTTCGGCTCCTGTAGTTTCATCAAAGATAAGTTTCTCCTGATCGTTTTTGTCGAATTCCTACTCTATATTTTGTTGTACAGGTATGTGTTTACTGTGTGCTTCTAGTTACCTCCGCCACCAAAGGTGGATGCAGGTTATGAGATTGATTAAAAATACAAAACTAAAATATCTTGGTTGGATACGTGTCCACCCCCTTGAGCTAATACTTGGTGGAAGCACCTCTGGCAGCAATTATTACAAGTGTGAGTCTGTTGGGATAGGTCTCTACCAGCTTTGCACACCTTGATTGGACAATGTTTTCCCATTGTTCTGTACAAAACTGTTCAAGCTCAGTCAAGTTGTGTGAGGAGCGTTGACGGACAGCAATCTTCAAGTGATGCCACAGATTTTTGATTGGATTTAGGTCGGGGCTCTGACTGGGCCACTCAGGAACATTTATCTTTTTGTTCTTTAGCCACTCCAGTGTAGCTTTGGCTGTATGCTTCGCGTCGTCATGGTGAAAGGTGAACTTCCATCCCAATTTCAGCTTTCTTGCAGAGCAGCAGGTTTTCCTTGAGGATTTTTCTGTATTTTGCTCCATCCATTTTCCCTTCTATCCTGACAAGTGCCACAGTCCCTGCTGATGAGAAACATCCCCATAACATGATGCTGCCACCACTATGCTTCACAGTAGGGATGGTGTTCTTTGGATGATATGCTGTGTTGGGTTTGTGCCAAACGTAATGTCTTATATTTAAGCCAAAAGTTCCATCTTAGTTTCGTCAGACCACAAAACTTTTTGCCAAATGGCTTTAGAATCTCCAGTGTTTTTTGCATACCTCAAATGGGACTCGACGTAGGACTTTTCAGTAATTTTTGTATCCTTCTTGCCACCCTCCTGTGCAGGCCAGACCTGTAGAATGCTTGGGATATTGTTGTCACATGCACACAGTGACCAGTCTTTGCCATAAAGGCCTGTAGCTCTTTCAAAGTTGCCATTGACCTCTTGGTGGCCTCTCTGATCAGTGTCCTTCTTGCTTGGTCATCCAGTTTGGAGGGACGGCCTGATCTCGGCAGGGTCTTGGTGGTACCATACGCCTTCTACTTCTTAATGATTGTCCTGACTGTGCTCCAAGGGATATTCAAGGCCTTTGAAATATTTTTATACCCATCCCCTGATCTGTGCCTTTCCACAACTTTATCCCAGAGGTATTTTGAAAACTCCTTGGTGCTCATGGTTAAGTCTTTGTTGTGACATTCACTACCCAGCAGAGGAAACCTGCAGGAACAGCTGATTTTATGCTGAAATAATCAGAATCACTACAATTTAACAAAGGGGGAGGCCAACTAACTTGGTGTGTGGTTTTGAAGGTGATTGGTTACACCTGAGCTAATTTACAATTGCTAATATAAGGGGGGTGGACACTTATCTAACCAATATAATCTAGTTTTGTATTTTTAATTAATTTTCTGAAATTAGTGAAATTTGGTTTTCACTTGAGAAATGTGGGTTATGTGTAAATAAAGGTGGAAAAAGTCTGATTTAATGCATTTTAATTCTCAGCTATAAGGTATCAAAGGTTACAATTTTGAAAGGGGGGTGTAGACTTTCTGAAGACACTGCATAACTATCTATATATATAAAACACAGTTTGTGTGTGTGTGTGTAATGTTACCGATAGACTCCTAAACGGAGAGGCTCACGTGCTTGATATTTCGCATAGACATGGCCATTGAGCCTGGGAAGAACATGGCCTACCTAAAAAAAAATATTTCATAATATTTTTTTACCATATTTTTACCTCAGCGCATTTCAGCGAGGAATATTATACACGGAATCTGACCGGTGGCAGAGCAGCGCGCTGATTCGCTCAGAGCGATCACGTGATTTTCCATTCCCGCCGCCAGACCATTGAACATAAAACACAGTTTGTGTGTGTAATGTTACCGATAGACTCCTAAACGGAGAGGCTCACGTACTTGATATTTGGCACAGACATGGCCATTGAGCCTGGGAAGGACATGGCCTACCTAAAAATATTTGACGAGATCCATATTTTTTATTCATATTTACCTCAGCGTATTTCAGCGAGGAATATTATACACGGAATCTGACCTGGTGGCAGAGCAGCGCGCTGATTCGCTCAGAGCGATCACGTGATGTTCCATCCCCGCCGCCAGACCATTGAACATAAAACACAGTTTGTGTGTGTGTGTAATGTTGTAATGTGTGTACTGTACGGGTCTCCCTTCCCCCGCCCGGCAACGCCGGTACTGGAGGGCGTCACAGGATCGGTGAGTCTCAAAAATCCGCTTCGTGCTGTTGCGAAGATGCAGGATGATGTCGCGATTGTTGTGCTGCTCTCCGACCATGAGAGCTGCAACGTCATTGTTGACTGGCCCTCCCCCTCCCTTCCCCCTCCACCCTACCCCCTCCCCTTCTCCCCCTCACCCTCCCCCTCCCTTTTCCCCCTCCCCCTCCCCCTCCCCCTCCCTTTTCCCCCATCCCCCTCCCCCTCCCCCTCTCCCCCTCTCCCCTCCCCCTCACCTCCCTCCACTCCCCCCTCCCCCTTCCCCCTCCCACCCTCCCCCTCCCCCCTCCCACCCCTCTCTCCCTCCCACCCCTCTCCCACTCCCATCCCTCTCCCCCTCCCATCCCTCCCCCTCCCCCCCTCTCTTCCCCTCCGCCCCCTCTCTTCCCCTCCCCCCCTCTCTCCCTCCCATCCCTCTCCCCCTCCCATCCCTCCCCCTCCCCCCCTCTCTTCCCCTCCGCCCCCTCTCTCCCCCTCCCACCCCTCTCCCCCTCCCACCCCTCTCCCCCCTCCCATCCCTCCCCCTCCCCCCCTCTCTTCCCCTCCGCCCCATCTCTTCCCCTCCCCCCTCCCCCCCTCTTCTCCCCTCCCACCTCTTCTCCCCTCCCCCCCCGCCCTCTTCTCCCCTCCAACCCCTTTCCTCCCCTCCCCCCCGTTCCCCTCCCCTCCCCTTACCCCTCCCCTCTCCTCCCCCGCCCGGCAATGCCGGGTACTTCTGCTTGTATATATATACATATAGGCTCAGGGAAGAGCAAAATGAAAGGGGATGATTACTAATTTTAGGCCACATTAACAGTTCAAGCATGAAAGGGGGAAAACCAATTAATAATTTTACTTTGTCACTTGTTCTCTTGCCTTTGGTGCGGTTAATCAGTGGTTTTTACGATTTATCGGTTCACTCATCAATGTGTCGCCCGAATTACTTATTTATCTCTCCAACAGTGAACAGCGAAGGGGATGCAAACTTATTGATGAGAATGTTATTAAAGTGAATGCAGGCCCTGCTGGAGGAATGTCTGTGATTGTTTATTGATTGGTGTTGATGGATTAAAGCAAGGACATTACTCGGGCTCTGGAAGTGCACACACAACCGAGCCGATGATGGTGTGTCGCCCGATGGGTGAGGGTGATAAAATTGTGCAAGCTGCAACGTGGCCTTAATTACGCCATTAATAACGGATTTGCACAACGACAAATATGACGTCACAAAAAGGTGCAACATGCGGGTGACATGTTGGTAAGGTTAAGTAAATGTCAGATCAGCTCGGGTCCTTCGAATTGTCACATTGGCTCTTGATGAATTTGCATTATTTATTTAATTTTCATGCACAATCTGATGTGCAATTCCCATCCGATGAAGCGTGGTTGTCGATGTGCGTGCACGCAATACATCTGCAAGTTTTCTGTTCTTCTTCACTTGCCGTGGATTGCCTCGATTCTTCCCAGAGCAGTCAATTTACATCTCTTGTCAAGTTCCTCAAAACCTGTGCGTCATGCTCCGACATTACTCAATCTCGCAATCACCACCTGCCATTTTCAATGTGACCGGCTCCTCTTGAATTTCAATTGGCCAGGTTTTCCGGATTTTTTGCCATACCTTTCTCCTTTTCCTCTGCTATCCCTACCTACCTTTTCTCCCTCTCGGAATGTTCGCAGCTGCTTTGACTTTGTGCTGTTCTGTGTTTTTCATGTTGTAGTCGAGGAGTTGATAAGCCCAGAGGACATCGATCCAATTTGTCGCTACATCCCACCGAAGAACAGAAGGAATGTTAGCATGCGCTACTCTAACCAGGTGAGGACTCACATCCCGATACCTGTGTCGATTCACAACTGGAGTTTGTGACACGATTTCATGTTTTTTTTTAAACTAACACAATAAAAGCGCCTCCATCTGTCATGAAATACCGATTTTATATTGAAAGTAAAGATCATCCTTCATCCTGATATAAACATAAGGAATACAAAGTATCCACTGCAATTGATGCCAAATATTTCCTTGTTTATTCACTGAGTGTTTCCTGGTTATTTCATAATTGTATAAAAATAATCCGATGGAGTGGCCTGGTTTGTGGATGCCACCCTCCGCCATTCTCCTTGCCTCATCTCATCCAAATTTTCTATTTACACAAATATTCCAACACCTGTGCTGGGCCTTTGTGTGGGATACAGGAATGATTATTCTGTATGTCGGAATGTCCTTGCACACACGTGTCTGTGTGTTATTAGGTTATTTCTCCGAAATAACCTCAGAGTGGGTCCCGGTGTCCGTCCATCTGCACCAGCACACCAAGGTCGAGTGGGGTTGTGCTCCCCATCCTGATGCACTCCCTATAAAGGGGGTAAAAGGAGGGCTTTGCCCCAAACATTGGTATTTCATTCAAAAACCTTCTCAGAAACCACTATACAGATCCCGACCAAACTCCGCACGAGGGATTCTGACGGGGGGAGAATGTAGTGAAATCGTATTCGTACTGAACCCGGGGTGATGCTCGCTGCTCGTTGACACCGCTAGGGGTGCGACTATAAGACCCGCTGCTGTGGACGGTGCTCTGAGACCTCTCCTGTGACAAGTTACATCTGGTAGACTCACTAACGGTACGCCAGCATAGAATATTCAGCTTGCTTGCATTGAATGTTATGAATGGTCCCATGTGATGCCACATCGTATACTTATTGCATTTCCTGCATTACAGGATGATGTCATGATCTAAATGGAATTAAACCACAAGTTGGACTAAAGTTGTGTGGACCTGATTGGTTTTCCACAACACTTAATTCCATTTAAATCTACCGACATGGCTGGCAACAAGACGCTGGCGGTTGCCATATTCTGTGCCGACCCGCAAGCCCCGGATGGTGGCTTGCAACTGAAGCACTGGCTCAGAACATTGGAGAATCATTTCGAGGAGCCTGAGACCGTGCCGACGGCTGCCGCGAAGCTAGCAACGCTTCATTCAAAAATCGACTACAAGGTGTACAATTCCATCGCTCAATTCGCGACGTACGACCTCTCGATCGCGGAGCTCAAACGGCTGTACATAAAGGAAAAAAGCCCTGTGTATGCACGATATTTGCTGCTAACGCGACGTCAGCAACCCAACGAGGCGATGGACCACTACGCCCAGGAGCTCCGGCAGCTATTGCTGGACAGCATCAGGGAGCCACGGACTCCCGCGCAGTCTCAGGATGATCTTCTTTTAGACGCCTATATTGCAGGGGTCTCCTCCCAGGAACTAAGGCTCAAGCTCCTAGAGAAGACCGACCTGACCTTCGCTATGGCACTCGAGCAAGGGAAAGTATACACCGAAGTGCGGATGCAATCGAACACCTATGATCGCACGCGCCTCTTGGCGGGAACTACGCTACACGCCCGGCCGGAGAGTGCTACCGCCGAGGACGCGGACCTGCTCGCGGAACTCCGGGATGCTCCGGAGGAAGACCCAGTCCTGACGGCTGCCGCTACGGTCAGACCCAAGGCCTTACGCGGGGCCGCCTGCTTTTTCTGTGGGGGGCCACGTCATGCCCGGCCCGTGTGTCCGGCACGAGACACAATATGCCATTTGTGCTCGCAAAAGGGACATTACACGAAAGTGTGCAGGAAAACGGCACGCGGCTCGCGGCCGCGCGCGACCTTGAATGGGATCATTGCGGAGCCTGCGAGCCGAGCCAGAAACCCGGTGCCTTACCCGGCTTCGAAGGGCAGGGCCCCTCTCTGCGGGACCCTGGGCGCTCAGACGTCCTTGGCGGGCGTCACTGGACAGCCACCACAGTCTCATCCTCAATCGGGCGTGAAGTACGTGTCCTTGACCAAACTCCGGGCCACGCAAGGGGCTTTGAAGCCTCGCCAAGCCCCAGCGGAACGTTCTCCTCGTGTCGTCCACGAGCTAACGGTGGCCCTCACCCCGGAAAAGGCGATTTCGAATACTACGGAGGCCTTTTTCTGCCAAAAGTGTCAAAAGGCGTTTTCAAATACTACGGAGGCCTTTTCCCGTCAACATTGTCAGATTTTGAATTGCGAAACACCGGAATGCATGGGAAAGCCCTCTGATGGCATTAATGGATTCCCCATGGACAACGAATACTCCGGCCACGACCGCAAAACTGCTGCTGGCATAGGATCCACCCGCGAGGCTTGTCCGACCCATTAGGGGGGTTCAGTCCCACTCCCAGCAGGCTCGTCCGGCCTGGCTCAAGCCCTTATTCCCCTCATGGTCGAAGGCCATTGTGTTCGGGCCTTGGTGGATACAGGGTCTACGGATAGTTTTATCGACCAGCGACTAGTGCTCAGGCATGGATGGCGGATATGGAGGTCTACGAGGTGGATCTTCATGGCTTCCCAGGGGCTTCGACACAGCACGAAGGGGGAATGCCGATTGAAACTCGTGCTAAAGGGACGGGTTTTTCCTGATGTACACCTTATGGTTTTACCTGCTTTATGTGCTGATATTCTGTTAGAACACGATTTTCATAAGCTGCATGGACGTCTGGTAATGGAGTTTGGTGGGCCTGACACGCTTGTTGTGGGGGCGGACGACGCGCTTGCGGTGTGCGCCCGAGCGCAAATGGACATCCAGCCGCTTTCGCTGTTCCCCAATCTAACTTCCGACTGTACCCCTGTCGCGGTGAAATCACGGCGCTACTCTCGCGCAGACATGCAATTCATTGCGGACGAAACGGCTCAGCTCTTGAAAGACGGTAACATAGAACCTAGCAGGTCGCCGTGGCGCGCCCAGGTCTTGATGGTGCGAAGCGAGGCCCACCGCAGACGCATGGTAATCGACTATTCCCAAACGATTAACCGCTTTACACAGCTGGATGCCTACCCCCTTCCGGGGATGGACGCGCTGGTGCAACAGGTGTCCCAGTATTCGGTCTATAGCACTCTCGATATCCGTAGTGCGTACCACCAGATCCCTATCTCTAGGGCGGATCGTATCTATACCGCTTTTGAGTCGGGGCAGTGGTTGTACCAATTTACTCGATTGCCTTTTGGGGTAACGAACGGGGTCACTTGTTTCCAGAGGGCCATGGATGACCTCATTGCGAGGGAGCACTTAACCGATGTTTTCGTCTACCTCGACAATCTTACGGTTTGTGGATATGACCAAGGGCACCATGATGCTAATCTGAAGCGCTTCCTTGAGGTCGCGCAGAGGTATCACTTAACTATGAACGAGGATAAGTGCCAATACTCCCTACGCACGATAGATCTTCTGGGGTACACCGTGACCCATGGCTCTGTCGCTCCGGATAAGGAGCGTCTGCGACCTTTGCTCGACATGGCCCCTCCCTGTGATCGGGCGTCCCTGAAGCGCGACCTCGGGCTATTCGCCCATTACTCCAAATGGGTGCAAAATTTCTCCGCGAAACTTCGCCCCCTCGTGGCCTGCGACACCTTCCCACTGAGTCCGGCCGCATTGGTGGCCTTTGAAGGCCTTAAGGCCGACATCGCCCGAGCCGCCGTGGCGACAATCGACGAGAGCGGATCTTTCGTCCTCGAAAGTGACGCCTCGGATCAGGCCATCGCGGCGACCCTCTCCCAAGGAGGGCATCCCGTGGCTTTCTTTTCACGGACTCTTACCACCGCTGAGCGGAGACACTCGTCTGTCGAAAAGGAAGCGTATGCGATCGTCGAGTCTATTCGGCGATGGCGCCCGTACTTACTCGGGCGGTGCTTCCAAATCATCACGGACCAGCAAAGCATTGCGTTCATGTACGACACCTTACACGCCCAGCGCATTAAGAATGAGAAAATCACTTGCTGGCGTATCGAACTCGCCGACTTCTGTTACACCATCAAATATCGCCTGGGGAAGGATAACCGGGCCGCCGATGCCTTATCACGACCGGCTACATGCGCGGGTATCACCTCTTTGGAGGGCCTACGTGTGCTGCATGCCATGGCAGGCCATCCCGGCGTAACGCGTTTCGCTCATTTTGTGCGGCGTGGCAATCTCCCATACTCGATTGACGATATCCGCCGTATCTGTCGCGACTGCGCTATCTGCGCGGAAATCAAACTGCGTTTCTATAACCCTCCCATGGGGACTCTGGTTAAGGCTACGAGGCCGTGGGAACGCTTGGCAATGGATTTCAAGGGCCCATTGCCGGTGTCGAGCAGCTCTCGCTATCTGCTCACTATCGTCGATGAGTACTCGCGATTCCCCTTTGCTTATACGTGCGCGGACATGACTGCTGCCACGGTGATGCGATGCTTACAGAACTTGTTCTCAATGTTCGGGTACCCGGCCTATGTCCATACCGACCGGGGTGCGGTCTTCTTGTCTCAGGAGGTGCGCGGCTATCTGCTCCAAAATAACATTGCTTCTAGTTACACCACGCCGTACAGACCCCAGGCTAATGGGCAGATCGAACGCTTCAACGAGATTATCTGGAGGGCCGTCATGCTCAACCTCCGGACCCTCGGCCGGGGCCTCGATAAATGGGCTTGGTCGCTACCTGCGGCGTTGAACTCGATCAGGGCTCTCCTGTGTACGGCAACCAACCAAACTCCCCACGAGCGACTTTGCCACCACCCCAGGAGCACGGGGTGTATACGGTCTTTGCCCAGTTGGCTCGCTGGGCCCGGGCCGGCCTACCTTAAACGGGCGGTTCGCGCGAGCAAGTATGACCCCCTAGTGGACAAAGTGCAGATTCTCCAGGCTAATCCTGAGCATGCTCGTGTGATGACGGCTGATGGCCGTGAGACTACTGTCTCCGTCTGTCACCTTGCCCCTTGCGGGGTCGCCGACCTGAGTAGGGGATCGGACGAACCGATCGAACCCATCTATGAGAATATGGCCTCTCCCGACGCTCCCATCGCCGAAAGTCTACTGACCCTCCCCTCGCCGAGTCTACCAGGGCCCGACGACTTGGAGTTACCCCCTTCGTCACCCGACCCTGATGGCGCCTCCGACGCCGGGGACACAGGGATACGTGATGCCGTACCCGGGGAATTTCGGACGCGTGCTGGCAGAGAAATTCGCCACCCGGCCCGATACGGTTGGGTCGACTGATGTTCCGCACCCTGTTCGTGCTGATGCTCGCTCGCTTCTAGCCGCACTGCCGTATAATTCTGACGGGGGGAGAATGTAGTGAAATCGTATTCGTACTGAACCCGGGGTGATGCTCGCTGCTCGTTGACACCGCTAGGGGTGCGACTATAAGACCCGCTGCTGCGGACGGTGCTCCGAGACTTCTCCTGTGACACGTTACATCTGGTAGACTCGTTAACGGTACGCCAGCATAGAATATTCAGCTTGCTTGCATTGAATGTTATGAATGGTCCCATGTGATGCCACATCGTATACTTATTGCATTTCCTGCATTACAGGATGATGTCATGATCTAAATGGAATTAAACCACAAGTTGGACTAAAGTTGTGTGGACCTGATTGGTTTTCCACAACAGGGACCATGAATTCTTGTGTTTTTGCATACAAGATCGAGGCTCGTGAAAGAGCCAACACTAATCACACAAAAAGTCAAACCGACACATAAAACACAAAATAAGGGGAGCGGTAGACAAGATGGGGAAAGAGGGGGAAGGACACAACACAACATTTGAGAGCAGGGACATCGGGAGAAATGTGGGAGAGGGAGGGCTTGGGGTGAGGTGGGAGAGGTATAAAACATATGAACACTGCAAGTACTTCCAGGAAAGAAGTTGGAATTTCAAACCTCAAGTTGTGCTCCTCATGCTCGAATCTCCCTCGGAAAGTGAGCCACGCCCCCCCCCCCTCCCCGAATTCCTCATCTTCACTAAAACGTGCTCTTCTCCGCAACGACCCGAGCGATATGGACCAAATGTGGTACAATACATCGGGACAGTAGGGTCTCATGGGTTTGTGCTGCCCTTCCGGATCCACCCATTTAGAGAGGATGAAAGGGGAGTTTCGCCTCAAATTCAGATAATTTATTGAAAATATCTTCTCAGAAACCGTGCAGGGGTAACCGTCAGTGCCCCATGGGGCTATTTTATGAAAATAAGCGTCAGTATAATCATACAATCATATATCATGCTGTGAAGTTGAGTGAAAATATGGCTGATACTATACAAAGCCAGTAACAAAGTACAACGCACAGCTCACCAGCTCCAGGCCTTTGAGCACCTGCTTTCTTCCACCTATGATGTCGGGAGTGCAGAGGCCTACATGGGACAGGTCTTTATTTGGTGTGCCCCTGTGACCCATGAATAATGGCAGCCCTGGCACGCCAGGTAAACAGTTGTGATATGCTTCACCAGGCCACACAAGTGCAGGAAAAGGGCCATATGGAGCGAATGGCCTTCGCTGTTGTAATTCCTCCTTCCAATGTCACAACGAGAACAGCAAACTTTACACTTCAATAAAACGTGCCATTGTTTAATGACGCTTAACGCATCACAAACGTAAATACCTATAAGAAAAGCAAGCCGAGGTGAATGTGTCAGGTGGGACGTATGGATAATGTGCATGATGTGCGTTGAACGTGACATGAGTGAGTTTAACCTCCATCATTGCATCCATGGATGTTGTGTCAGGGAGCAGTGGCCACGAACACCCTGGTGAACGTCACGTTGGTTGCAGAGAACGAGCGGTGAATCTCTTTAACATTTCATTGATGTTTGAATGGAGCTACCTGGCGCTTTATCGTTCTCCACCTAGAGCACCTGCCAATGCAGCATTTCCTTACTGTTCACAGGCTCCAGGCCTTCCTGAACACCTATGGGATTCAGTCTCAGACTCCGCTGCTGATGGAACCGGTGTACGTGTGGCCGCAGAGTGAGTTGGTGAAGGTGGGTCAATACCTGGATTACCAAGCGGCAGAATTGGCTTCACTAACCTGGTGCTTTGGGTTGCCATGAGGCTTGTACTGTGACTGGGTTGCCATGAGGCTTGTACTGTGACTGGGTTGCCATGAGGCTTGTACTGTGACTGGGTTGCCATGAGGCTTGTACTGTGACTGGGTTGCCATGAGGCTTGTACTGTGACTGGGTTGCCATGAGGCTTGTACTGTGACTGGGTTGCCATGAGGCTTGTACTGTGACTGGGTTGCCATGAGGCTTGTACTGTGACTGGGTTGCCATGAGGCTTGTACTGTGACTGGGTTGCCATGAGGCTTGTACTGTGACTGGGTTGCCATGAGGCTTGTACTGTGACTGGGTTGCCATGAGGCTTGTACTGTGACTGGGTTGCCATGAGGCTTGTACTGTGACTGGGTTGCCATGAGGTTTGTACTGTGACTGGGATGCCATGAGGCTTGTACTGTGACTGGGTTGCCATGAGGCTTGTATTGTGACTGGGTTGCCATGAGGCTTGTACTGTGACTGGGTTGCCATGAGGCTTGTATTGTGACTGGGTTGCCATGAGGCTTGTACTGTGACTGGGTTGCCATGAGGCTTGTATTGTGACTGGGTTGCCATGAGGCTTGTACTGTGACTGGGTTGCCATGAGACTTGTACTGTGACTGGGTTGCCATGAGGCTTGTATTGTGACTGGGTTGCCATGAGGCTTGTACTGTGACTGGGTTGCCATGAGGCTTGTACTGTGACTGGGTTGCCATGAGGCTTGTACTGTGACTGGGTTGCCATGAGACTTGTACTGTGACTGGGTTGCCATGAGGCTTATACTGTGACTGGGTTGCCATGAGGCTTGTACTGTGACTGGGTTGCCACGAGGCTTGTACTGTGACTGGGTTGCCACGAGGCTTGTACTGTGACTGGGTTGCCATGAGGCTTGTACTGTGACTGGGTTGCCATGAGGCTTGTACTGTGACTGGGTTGCCATGAGGCTTGTACTGTGACTGGGTTGCCATGAGGCTTGTACTGTGACTGGGTTGCCATGAGGCTTGTACTGTGACTGGGTTGCCATGAGGCTTGTATTGCGACTGGGTTGCCATGAGGCTTGTACTGTGACTGGGTTGCCATGAGGCTTGTATTGTGACTGGGTTGCCATGAGGCTTGTACTGTGACTGGGTTGCCATGAGACTTGTACTGTGACTGGGTTGCCATGAGGCTTGTATTGTGAATGGGTTGCCATGAGGCTTGTATTGTGACTGGGTTGCCATGAGGCTTGTACTGTGACTGGGTTGCCATGAGGCTTGTACTGTGACTGGGTTGCCATGAGGCTTGTATTGTGACTGGGTTGCCATGAGGCTTGTATTGTGACTGGGTTGCCATGAGGCTTGTATTGTGACTGGGTTGCCATGAGGCTTGTACTGTGACTGGGTTGCCATGAGGCTTGTACTGTGACTGGGTTGCCATGAGGCTTGTATTGTGACTGGGTTGCCATGAGACTTGTATTGTGACTGGGTTGCCATGAGGCTTGTACTGTGACTGGGTTGCCATGAGGCTTGTACTGTGACTGGGTTGCCTTGAGGCTTGTACTGTGACTGGGTTGCCATGAGGCTTGTACTGTGACTGGGTTGCCATGAGGCTTGTATTGTGACTGGGTTGCCATGAGACTTGTATTGTGACTGGGTTGCCATGAGGCTTGTATTGTGACTGGGTTGCCATGAGGCTTGTACTGTGACTGGGTTGCCATGAGGCTTGTACTGTGACTGGGTTGCCATGAGGCTTGTATTGTGACTGGGTTGCCATGAGACTTGTACTGTGACTGGGCTGCCATGAGGCTTGTATTGTGACTGGGTTGCCATGAGGCTTGTATTGTGACTGGGTTGCCATGAGGCTTGTACTGTGACTGGGTTGCCATGAGGCTTGTACTGTGACTGGGTTGCCATGAGACTTGTATTGTGACTGGGTTGCCATGAGACTTGTACTGTGACTGGGTTGCCATGAGACTTGTATTGTGACTGGGTTGCCATGAGGCTTGTACTGTGACTGGGTTGCCATGAGGCTTGTATTGTGATTGGGTTGCCATGAGACTTGTATTGTGACTGGGTTGCCATGAGGCTTGTACTGTGACTGGGTTGCCATGAGACTTGTACTGTGACTGGGTTGCCATGAGAGTTGTATTGTGACTGGGTTGCCATGAGACTTGTACTGTGACTGGGTTGCCATGAGACTTGTATTGTGACTGGGTTGCCATGAGGCTTGTACTGTGACTGGGTTGCCATGAGACTTGTACTGTGACTGGGTTGCCATGAGACTTGTATTGTGACTGGGTTGCCATGAGACTTGTACTGTGACTGGGTTGCCATGAGGCTTGTACTGTGACTGGGTTGCCATGAGACTTGTACTGTGACTGGGTTGCCATGACGCTTGTACTGTGACTGGGTTGCCATGAGACTTGTATTGTGACTGGGTTGCCATGAGACTTGTACTGTGACTGGGTTGCCATGAGGCTTGTACTGTGACTGGGTTGCCATGAGGCTTGTATTGTGACTGGGTTGCCTTGAGACTTGTATTGTGACTGGGTTGCCATGAGACTTGTACTGTGACTGGGTTGCCATGAGGCTTGTATTGTGACTGGGTTGCCATGAGACTTGTACTGTGACTGGGTTGCCATGAGGCTTGTACTGTGACTGGGTTGCCATGAGACTTGTATTGTGACTGGGTTGCCATGAGACTTGTACTGTGACTGGGTTGCCATGAGGCTTGTATTGTGACTGGGTTGCCATGAGACTTGTACTGTGACTGGGTTGCCATGACGCTTGTACTGTGACTGGGTTGCCATGAGACTTGTATTGTGACTGGGTTGCCATGAGACTTGTACTGTGACTGGGTTGCCATGAGGCTTGTACTGTGACTGGGTTGCCATGAGGCTTGTATTGTGACTGGGTTGCCATGAGACTTGTATTGTGACTGGGTTGCCATGAGACTTGTACTGTGACTGGGTTGCCATGAGGCTTGTATTGTGACTGGGTTGCCATGAGACTTGTACTGTGACTGGGTTGCCATGAGGCTTGTACTGTGACTGGGTTGCCATGAGACTTGTACTGTGACTGGGTTGCCATGAGGCTTGTACTGTGACTGGGTTGCCATGAGACTTGTACTGTGACTGGGTTGCCATGAGGCTTGTACTGTGACTGGGTTGCCATGAGACTTGTACTGTGACTGGGTTGCCATGAGGCTTGTACTGTGACTGGGTTGCCATGAGACTTGTACTGTGACTGGGTTGCCATGAGGCTTGTACTGTGACTGGGTTGCCATGAGACTTGTACTGTGACTGGGTTGCCATGAGGCTTGTATTGTGACTGGGTTGCCATGAGACTTGTATTGTGACTGGGTTGCCATGAGACTTGTATTGTGACTGGGTTGCCATGAGGCTTGTATTGTGACTGGGTTGCCATGAGGCTTGTATTGTGACTGGGTTGCCATGAGACTTGTACTGTGACTGGGTTGCCATGAGGCTTGTATTGTGACTGGGTTGCCATGACGCTTGTCCTGTGACTGAGTTGCTCGTCAGTCTAAGATCCGGTAATTGTCCAATCAATAGCTCCCACTGGTGAGACATGTTAGTTATTTTATTGCAACTCTCCAGTTGATGTTTATTTCAGTTGAAATAAAGAAATAATAAAATACCTGCTCAAATGAGATTCTCCATCAATGCTGATTGAATAAAGCTTCAAGTGTGATTACTAAGTTAATATGCCAATGCTGTCACAGGTATACACCAATCTGGCAAGGAATGACAAACTAGGCCTGAAAGGACGTCCACCAAGGCCTGTGGGCTGTCTGGGTACCTCAAAGGTAAAGCAATGGTTTGGATGCCGATCTTTACCATTATCCATTTATTCCGGATTAACATTTGAACATTTTGGACTAACAACCGAGGGATGTGTTCTCAATGCTGCTCATGGAGGCAAATGCACATACTCCTATTAGTTTCGTTCCAAAATGCTAAATATACATCACTGGGATGCTGTGAGGCATGCACCCCCCCCCCCCCCTCAAAGCCTCAACCTCCCCCTGACACAACTCTGTCCCATCTTTGCTCTGTTCCCCCCCCCCCCCTTCCAACGCAAACTCCACCCTCCTTGCTTCACACCCTCTCACATTCCCCTCCCTGCATCCATCCCCCCCCCTCCACCCTCAAAGCCTCAACCTCCACCTGACAACTCTGTCCCATCTTTGCTCTGTTCCCCCCCCCCCCCCTTCCAACGCAAACTCCACCCTCCTTGCTTCACACCCTCTCACATTCCCCTCCCTGCATCCATCCCCCCCCCCCTCCACCCTCAAAGCCTCAACCTCCCCCCTGACAACTCTGTCCCATCTTTGCTCTGTTTCTCGCCCCCCCCCCCCCCTTCCAACGCAAACTCCACCCTCCTTGCTTCACACCCTCTCACATTCCCCTCCCTGCATCCATCCCCCCCCCTCCACCCTCAAAGCCTCAACCTCCACCTGACAACTCTGTCCCATCTTTGCTCTGTTCCCCCCCCCCCCCCCCCTTCCAACGCAAACTCCACCCTCCTTGCTTCACACCCTCTCACATTCCCCTCCCTGCATCCATTCCCCCCCTCCACCCTCAAAGCCTCAACCTCCACCTGACAACTCTGTCCCATCTTTGCTCTGTTCCCCCCCCCCCCCCCCCCTTCCAACGCAAACTCCACCCTCCTTGCTTCACACCCTCTCACATTCCCCTCCCTGCATGCATCCCCCTCCCCTCCACCCTCAAAGCCTCAACCTCCACCTGACAACTTTGTCCCATCTTTGCTCTGTTGTTCCCCCCCCCCCTTCCAACGCAAACTCTCCACCCTCCTTGCTTCACACCCTCTCACATTCCCCTCCCTGCATCCATCCCCCGCCCGCCCCACTCATAAAAGCAAATGGGTATTCCCACAACGAAACAGCGGAATATTTAACGATTGTCCCTCCCCGATCATGCCATCACTGATTTCACAGAAACCCTGATCGAAACAACTACGACGAACCGCAATCCGCAATTAAAATATCCACAATCCGGTGCAAAAAAATGTGCCGTCAATTTTTAAACATTTTTTCATAACTATTTTACCATACATTAAAAAACACCAAAAACACTAGAACACAGAGAAATAAGTGCACACATCAGCATGCAATCGCCTCCCCTCAGCTTTCTCTAATAATCCAGTGTTTTGGTCAAACTTGCACCAATAAACGCCAATATTGTCCCATCATGTTTGGCAGGTTCCCAAAGTTGATGAGAATTTGCAAATTTCCTTCCAATAAGTTTGTGCCGAATATCGGCCCAAGATTCTCTACGGGGTCCAAATTAGGACTCTGACAAGGCCAGAACGTAGGTTTCAGTGACTTTTCCTCCGACCACCTTTTGGTGGCTCTTCCAGGAGGGGCGGGGGCAATATCTTGTGGAAAAATGACTTCTTTGCTTTGATCACCAGGAAATAACTTGTGGAGGCCGCGAAGTAATCCTTTCTCCAATACAACCTGGTATTCCTTCGCGGTAATCGAGTGTTCACACCTGATGAGTTCACCAACACCAGCAGACGCAAATGCACCCAGACCATGATTCCACCTCCTCCATGCGTCACAGGTGTTTAGATGCACTCAAGGTTTAACCTGTCACCAGATCTGTGAAGGTAACGTTCTGGGGAATCACTGGAAATCTGAAATCCTGAATCATCATCACTCCACAGAACTCTCTGAAACGAGCCTCAATCACAGGTCCCATTTTGGGTTAAAAAGTGCAATCTGTGCTGATTGTTTTTCTTGGATAATAGAGACTGCTTAGCTCCTCTTCTTGAGGCAAAACCAGCATCATTCAACCTTCTTGTGATGGTCCTTCTGGAAAAGTCTTGTTTTCAGCAATTCCGAACTCCTCTGACAGTTTCCGCAGGATTTTCTATCTTTTGTGGAGAACTAAGAATATTAGTCACCTGTCATCTTTGCCTGTAGTGGCTCCAGGCCTGCCAGATCCCTTCTTCCTTGCAGTAGAACGAGTTTTCTGGACCTGGAGACCTATTCTCTTTATGGTAGGCAGAGACATATGGATGTTCTCCTTCTTCAGGAGCTTTTGGATTTCAGAATAAGTCTCGCCCGCTCGACTAAGACGAGCAATTTGATTTTTAATATCCCATCAGCATGGATCTTCTCTTTCTTTGGAGGCGTTTCTAAATTGAACCACAAAAAACATGACCTACACTACCTGTACAAGTCATAAATTAAAACAATTTAGGCACTACGCATGCATGGGGGTGAAGACTTTCTATAGGTCTTTCATATGCTCCTCGTAGTGTTCATTTGTTTTATACCGTGTACCCCTTTCCCTCCCCCCCCCCCTCCCCCTCCTGCCCTCCCCCTTCCACAGATCTACCGACGTCCCTATTATCTACTGTTGTTGTGCTTGTGTGCTTCCCTCTCCCTCCCCCTCTTGTCTCCCGCTCCCTTCAATGAATGTTTTATGTGTCCGTGCATGTTTGTTCAATGTGTTAGTTCCTACACGAGCCTCAATTCTGTATAGAAAAATTAATTAATAAATAAAATAACCAATCGAAAAGCATGACAACACCCTAAAAATGCATTGCGGATCTTTAAAAGTACATATACATATAAAAGTTTTTTTAAAACATCCAATTTCTTTTGTGAAACAAACCAACTGATCTTATCTTCCTTTTTATGTGTAAAAGTTTGATCTATTTTGTCATACAGTCGTGGCCAAAAATATTGGCACCCTAACACTTTTTTCAAATAATGCACCGTTTCTTCCAGAAAATTGTTGAAATTAAAAAATCTTTTGGGATCCACATGTGTATTTCTTTGGTTTGCAGTGGAACAAAACAAAAAGAGATGAAAAATTACCAAATCTTAGCTTATTCCACACAGGAATCCTAAAACGGCCCGGACAATATTATTGGCAGCTTTTAGAAGTTGTTAGAAATAATTAGATTTCAAGCAGGTGATTCTCCTTTACTTTGGAATTGAACTCACCTGTGGTGAGTTTCAGGTGCCTGTAATACAAAAATCACTCATTCAACGAGTTTGAAGAGAGAAAATAGTCAGGTTCAGTCTGTCCAGATTTAAAGATTCGTTGGATTTTTTGGGGGATTTGGAAAACTATATATTTTTGGAAACTATATTGTATAGTCAGTCAGAAAACCAATGTTGCTATTTGCACAGACTCCTGTATGGCGGCCATCTTGGATTTTCAAAATTGCCGCCGTATAACTAATTTTTCTCAATATCTCAGCTTCTAAATAACATAGAGCTTTGATTCTAACGGCTAAACATGCATTTTCAAGGGCCCCGAATCCAATGGTAACAAGTTCGATAAGCTAGACATGACCATAGAGCTCCTATGTGGCGGCCATCTTGGATTTTTCAAACTGGCCGCCGTAAAATTGATGTTTCTCAGGATCTCATCTTCTAAATAGAGCTTCTAAATTCATCTCTAACAATGCCAATGCTAGACAGAGATTCTTCATGGTTACACCAGAATTATCACGCCTGTCAAAAGACTTCAAGAGTCAGTTTGGCCTGGAAGGTGACAAGATCACAGAACATCATGACCTTGGTCCAAGTGCAGTCAAGAGGGAGCATGAAGCAATCAACAAGATCAAGGCTGCGATACTGAGTCACGGGAATCCATTTGACACTGAAGGTGACAAGCTGCACAATGTGATAACGAATGCTTACATCCCAGACGAGTATGTACCACAGATCTTGAACATTGATGTCACTGGTCAGAAGTTGTATGAAGACTACGTGTCGGAGCGTATCAATGGAGATGTTAGCCTCTGGGCACCAGTCAAGAAGGAGAACAACAAGATGTTCACGTCTGGGAACAGGAGAACCACAGTGAAACTCAGAGACAGGACTGTGGATCTGAAGGAGACTAAGGAACTGTACAGAAGGCTCATGGTCCCTGCCAAGTCAAACAGAGACGTCAACCAGAAATATGCCATCGGAAATTACGAGTTCACTGTGACACCAAGAGCACTGTTCACTCCAGATGGGACAATTCTTCCATGCACTGACAAGTCGAAGTTAATTCATCTCCTCGACAAGTTAGCAAGAGCAGAAATTCACCCCGAAGATCAGCAGCAGACACCAGCTGCAAGTGTTCTACAAGAAGATCCAATGGACACAAGAACTGAATATGGCATCCACATCTAGTAAACCTACAAGTCGGAAGATTGCACTGGTGGATGGGATGGTACTTGTGCATAAGCTGACAAAGAAACCAGCCACTGTAGTGAAAGTCAACGATCTGGGTGAATGCTTCAATGACAGACTCATGTCTCTAACAATAGATAGTGATGAGATCATACTGGTCTTTGACACGTACAAAAACGATTCTCTGAAGAGTGCTACCAGGGCTAAAAGAAGGCAAGGAAAGGATGCAGTACAGTATCAAGTCAGAGATGACACCAACATCAAACACATCCCAATGAGCAGATTCCTTTCTCATGACAAAACAAAGGCTGATCTGACTGACTATCTGGCAGCGAAAACTATAGAATACAACAGTCACTCATCCAAGTTGATCATCACGTCTGCTTCAGGGCGTACTAGGAGCAACAGTGACCTGCTCTTCGAGGACAACAACCATGAAGAAGCTGACACCCTGTTGATCCACCAGGCCGTGCTGGCATCCCAGCGAAACCCACATGATGCGCAGTTGGTGTTCTTCTCTCCCGACACAGATGTCCTGGTACTAGTCATAGCAAACTATGACCTACTGCTGAGGAATACATCCATTTCCATGGCCTCTGGAATACTTCAAATAGAGCCACTGTGGACAGCTCTAGGGGTCGAAAGAGCAAAGGCGTTGCCAGCCTTTCATGCTTTCACAGGGGCAGACAACACTGGGAGGTTCTCTCGAATAGGCAAAGCAACCTGGCTGCATGTCTACCTCAAAGCAAGTGAAGATGTCATAGACACCGTGCGAATGCTTTCAGATGCAACTGAAGTGACGGAGGACATGTTGTCCACACTAGCTAACTTTGTATGCGCTGCTTACTCTCCAAATGGCATCCACATCGACAGCATCCCCGAACTACGATGGTATCTCTTTTGCAAACACATGGCAGAAAGTGACAGGCTTCCTCCTACTCTTGGAGCTCTCAAGCAGCACATCCTTAGAGTCCATATCCAAGCCAGAGTGTGGGGTCAGGCAAGCATTGCTCAACAGGATCCTCAGCTGAATCCCCTGCAAAACGGCTTTTACAAAGACACGGTTGGACAAGTGAAACCAACCACAACTGAGGAGCCTCCAGCCCCCAAGGCCATCATTCAAATGGTTAGATGTCAGTGCAAAACAGACTGTTCTTCATCTAGATGTTCCTGCAGAACAAACAACTTGGCTTGTACAGACCTTTGTCAGTGTGACATCCAGTGCCAAAATGATGAGGACTCTCAAGATGTGATGAACGAAAGCGATGATGAGGATGATGATGACTTTACTCAATGATGAATCAAAGCTCTGTGCTCTTTAGAAGGTGAGATACATCAGTTTTACGGCGGCCAGTTTGAAAAATCCAAGATGGCCGCCACATAGGAGCTCTATGGTCATGTCTAGCTCATCGAACTTGTTACCATTGGATTCGGGGCGCTTGAAAATGCATGTTTAGCCGTTAGAATCAAAGCTCTATGTTATTTAGAAGCTGAGATATTGAGAAAAATTAGTTCTACGGCGGCAATTTTGAAAATCCAAGATGGCCGCCATACAGGAGTCTGTGCAAATAGCAACATTGGTTTTCTGACTGACTATACAATATAGTTTCCAAAAATATATCGTTTTCCAAATCCCCCAAAAATTCCAACGAAATTACATAATGAACCTGACTAAAAGGAGTCATTCTGCTGTTTTGTGTCACTGTGTGTGACCGCAAAATGTCCACCGCAATGAGCATGGAGAAAAGAAAGAAAACCAGAGAATTGTCTGAGGACGTCAGACAAAAGATTGCAGGCAAGCATGGACAATCTCAAAGCTACAAGTCCATCTCCAGAGACATTGATGTATTCCTTTCCCCACCCACCCCCCTTCACACACCTCCTCCCCCCAAGCCCTCTCCCTCCCACAGATCTCCCAATGTCCCTGCTCTCAAATGTTGTGTTTGTGTTGTGTACTTATTGTATACTTTGTGTGTCTGTTTTGATTTTTTGTGTGATAAATGTTAGCTCTTTCACGAGCCTCGATCCTGTATACAAAAAAAAACAAAGAAAACCGTACGCAATGTTAGCAGGAAGTTTACGGCCTGTGGCACTGTAGCCAAACTCCCGGGACGGAGCAGCAAGAGAAAACTTGATCGAAGATTGCAGCGAATGATTGTTCGAATGGTGGAGAAAGCACCTCGATCAACTGTCAAACAGATTCAAGCTGACCTTCAGACACAACGTACGACAGTTTCAACTCGCACCATCTGCCGCCAACTCAATGAAAGAGGGTTCTATGGTAGGAGACCAGGAGAACCCCACCCAGGAGGAGGGAGGACCCACCAGGAGGAGTTCTCCAAAACACACCTGAACAAGCCAAAATCCTTCTGGCAGAATGTCCTGTGGCAGATGAGACCAAATTAGAGCGTTTTGGTAAAGCACATCATCTCTATGTTTACAGAAAACAAAATTAAGCCTTCAAAGAAAAGAACACCTTCCCTACAGTCAAACATTGAGGAGGTTCAGTGATGTTTTGTGGTTTCTGTGCTGCCTCTGGCACTGGGTGCCTTGAATGTGTGCATGAAATCAGGGGATTACCAAGGCATTTTGGAGCGAAATGTTCAACCCAGTGTCACAAAGTTGGGTCTCTGTCGAAGGTCATGGGTCTTGCAGGAGGACAATGACCCCAATAGGACAATGAGAATGCACCCTTCTAATCTGGGAGAACTGGAGCAGTTTGCACAAGAAGAGTGGGCCAAACTGCCAGTAGAGAGGTGTAGGAAGCTCATTCATGGCTATAGGAAGCGCTTGACTGCAGTTATTTTGTCCAAAGGCCGTGCTACCAAATATTAAGTCTGGGGTGTCAATAATTTTGTCAATGCCATTTCTTTTTATTTTCCTGATTTAAAAGGATATATTAAGTTCTGAATGAAAAACAAAGGTTCTGTAATATTAACAGTGAAATAAATAATTGTGGAGACCAAATACCTTTTGTCAATTTCAACTTATTTTTACAGAAAAAAAAAAACACCTTTAGAGGCCATTTTTCCCCCGCAAAGCGGGGGTTGGCCTTTTTCGGGCACCGTGGTTGTTGTTGTTTTTGTTGGTCCCCTTTTTTAAGCAATGTTTTACGGCCGGATGCCCTTCCTGCCGCCAACCCTTTTTGTCGCCTTTTACGACAAACAGGGAATAACCAGTGAACTGGTACTCAATTAGCCGACCTCGGAAGGATGACAGGTTGAGTCAACCCCCCCTGGCGTTAATTCAGCGATCGACCGGGATTCGAACCCAGGATCCTAACCTGGCACCCGAACCGCTAAACCAACACCAGGCTCAACACCAGGCTTATTTTTACAGAAAATTGTGAGTTATTTGAAAAAAGTGCAAAGGTGCCAATATTTTTGGCCACGACTGCACCTGAGATAATGGCCTAGATGAAAGGTGAAAATACGGAAATTTCATAATTTTCGTGTTTTTTTTTCGAACAAAACTTCTTAAAATACTATTTTTTCCATAGAAATTGCTGTAAACCACACCGAGGGTTTTTAGCCACTGTAACATGAGTAATCAATTTAAACTGGAATATATACTGCACATCCATGGCTCAAAATTTGAAAAATAACAGCTTGGCTCATTTTATATCAGATGGCAAAGCACTGGTATGGTTCACCAGAGAGCCTGTGTTTGATTCCTGGTCTGGGTGTGTAATTTCCCACATATATCGTTTGAATATACATATATATATATATACACATGCACATACTGTATGAATGAATGAATGATCGTTTTTAAGGCCATTTTCCCCGCTAGAGCAGCGGTTAGCCTTGCGGGCCCCATGACAATCATGGTTCCCTGTTTGAGGCAATGATTTTTTTTTATGGCCGGATGCCCTTCCGGACGCTAGCCCTTAGTCGCCTCTTACGATGTGCAGGGATACAGTGTACCTATTCTAAACCGGGGTACACACCAGGATCATTCATCCCAGCAAGCTGGTGCTCATTTTGCCGACCTCAGAAGGATGACAGGCTGAGTCAACCCCCTCTGGCGTTAATTCAGCAATCAACCAGGATTCGAACCCAGGATCCTAGGATCCCAAGATGGCACCCTAACCGCTAAGCCAACACCAGGCATACTGTATACAGTCATATAGTAGCTCTTTCAAAGTTGAAATTTGTCTCTGATCAGTGTCCTTCTTGCTTGGTCATCCAGTTTGGAGGGACGGCCTGATCTAGGCAGGGTCTTGGTGGTACCATATATGCCTTCCACTTCTTAATGATTGTCCTGACTGTGCTCCAAGGGATATTCAAGGCCTTTGAAATATTTTTATACCCATCCCCTGATCTGTACCTTTCCACAACTTTATCCCGGAGGTTTTTTTTGAAATCTCCTTGATGTTCATTGTTGAATTTTAGCTGCGAAATGCACTACCCAGCAGAGAATACCTACAGGCACAGCTGATTTTATTCTGGAATAATCAGAATCACTACAATTTAACAAAGGTGGAGGCCAATTAACTTGGGGTGTGATTTTGAAGGTGATTGCTTGCACCTGAGCTGATTTACAATTGCTATTATAAGGGGGGGCGGCCACCACACTTATCCAACCAAGATAAGCTAGTTTTGTACTTTGAAGAAATTTTCTGAAATTAGCTTAATTGCATTTCTACTTATTCACACATACATACTCATGCATATACTTACACTAACATTTGGGGTCTGCCTAGCAGGCACGTAAGACATCGGCCATGATAAAGCTCGCAGTGTTAAGTGTGGAAAAGTTCTGAGGAGATTTCGGCTGGCTCAATAGTGCAGTGGGCTGTTGACGCGTTATCAACGGAGGTCCGTGGTTCGAGCCCCGCATCGAGTCAGAATTTTTTCACACTTAGCCCCTCGCAGGAATTTGATTCCTGTTTATAAAATTATAAATATATGTATATTCAAATGATATATGTGGGAAATTACATTTATATATATATATATATATACATCCTGTATATATATATATACACACACACACACACAAACAGTGCCTATCGAAAGTCGACACCCCCTTTCAAAATTTTCACCTTTTGTTGCCTAATAGAGCCGGGAAGCTTTCTTGCAGAGGGTAGCAGGATTTCCTCTCAGATTTTTCCATATTTTGTTCCACCTATTTTCCCTTCTATCCTGACAAGTGCCACAGTCCCTGCTGATGAGAAACATCCCCATAACATGATGCTGCCACCACCATGTTTCACAGTAGGGATGCTGATCTTTGGGTGATGTGCTCTGTTGGGCTTGCACCAAATGTAACATTTTGCATTTATATTAGGCCAAAAAGTTCCATCTTGGTTTCGTCAGACCAGAAAACATTTTGCCAAATGGCTTGAGAATCTCCGGAGTGTTTTTTGCATACCTCAAATGGGACTCAACGTAGGATTTTTCAGTAATTTTTGTATCCTTCTTGCCACCCTCTTGTGCAGGCCAGACCTGTAGAATGCTTGGGATATTGTTGTCACATGCACACAGTGACCAGTCTTTGCCATAAAGGCCTGTAGCTCTTTCAAAGTTGCCATTGACCTCTTGGTGGCCTCTCTGATCAGTGTCCTTCTTGCTTGCTCATCCAGTTTGGAGGGACGGCCTGATCTAGGCAGGGTCTTGGTGGTACCATATGCCTTCCACTTCTTAATGATTGTCCTGACTGTGCTCCCAGGGATATTCAAGGCTTTTGAAATATTTTTGGAACTCCAATCTGTACTTCTATTCCAATCCAATCTGTACCTTTCTGTAAATATTTTTCTATATTGTATTTTCTGTAAAAATATTCCAATCTGTACCTTTCCACAATTTTATCCCGGAAGTTTTTTGAAATCTCCTTGGTGTTCATTGTTGAATATTAGCTGTGAAATGCACTACCCAGCAGAGAATACCTACAGGCACAGCTGATTTTATTCTGGAATAATCAGAATCACTACAATCTAACAAGGGTGGAGGCCAATTAACTTGGGGTGTGATTTTGAAGGTGATTGCTTGCACCTGAGCTGATTTACAATTGCTATTATAAGGGGGGCAGCCACCACATTTATCCAACCAAGATTAGCTAGTTTTGTACTTTAAAGAAATTTTCTGAAATTTGTAGAATTTGTTTTTCACTTGGAAGTTGTGGGTTACGATGTGTAAATAAAGGTGGAAGAGGTCTGTTTTAATGCATTTTAATTCCAGATGATAAGGTAACAAAAGGTGAAAAATTTGGAACAGGGTGTAGCCTTTCTATAGGCACATTATAAAACAAAAAACATCCACCACATGGCCAAAAGTATATGGACACCCGAACATCTCATTCCGATATAATGGGCATTAATATGGAGTTGGTCCCCCCCCCCCCCCCCCCCCTTTGCTGCCATAACATCCCCCACTCTTCTGGGAAGGCTTTCCACTAGATGTTGGAACATTTCTGTGGGGATTTGCTTCCATTCAGCCACAAGAGCATTGGTGAGGTCGGGCACTGATGTTAGGCGATTAGGCCTGGCTTGCAGTCAGTGTTCCAATTCATCTCAAAGGTGTTCTATGGGGTTGAGGTCAAGGTACTGTGCAGGCCTGTCAAGTTCTTCCATACCGATCTCGACAAACCATTTCTGTACGGACTTTGCTTTATGCATGGGGGCATTGTCATGCTCAAACAGGAAAGGGCCTTCCCCAAACTGTTGCCACAAAGTTGGAAGCACATAATCGTCTAGAATGTCATTGTGTGCTGTAGCGTTAAGATTTCCCTTCACTGGAACTAAGGGGCTGAGCCCAGACCATGAAAAACAGCCCCAGACAATTATTCCTCCTCCACCAAACTTTACAGTTGGAACTTTGCATTCGGGCAGGTAACGTTCTCCTGGCATCCGCCAAACCCAGATTTGTCCGTCGGACTGCCAGATGGTGAAGCGTGATTCATCACTCCAGAGAACGCGTTTCCAGTGCTCCAGGGTCCAATGGCGGCGAGCTTTACACCACTCCAGCCGATGCTTAGCATTGCGCATGGTGATCTTAGGCTTGTGTGCGGCCGCTCATCCATGGAAACCCATTTCATGAAGCTCCCGGCGAACAGTTGTTGTGCTGACGTTGCTTCCAGAGACAGTTTGGAACTCGGTAGTGAGTGTTGCAACCAAGGAGAGACGATTTATACGCGCTTCAGCACTCGGTGGTCCAGTTCTGTGAGCTTGTGTGGCCTACCACTTCGCGGCTGAGCTGTTGTTGCTCCTAGACGTTTCCACTTCACAATCACAGCACTTACAGCTGACTTGGGGCATCTCTAGCAGGGCAGAAATTTGATGAACTGACTTGTTGGAAAGGTGGCATCCCATGACGGTGCCACATGGAAAGTCACTGAGCTCATCAGTACGGCCCATTCTCCTGCCATTGTATGGCTGTGTGCTTGATTATATATACCTGTCAGCAATGGGTATGGCTGAAACAACCGAATCCACTAATTAGGAGTGTCCACATAGTTTTGGTCATGTAGTGTATATAAGCCAACTTTTTAAATAATCCAATTAATATATTTTCACTATTATCAAATATTTTCATAATAATAATCCAATTTCCAAAATATTTTGCCTAAATCCCTCCCGGCACTCTCTGATGAACCTCTGAAAGTTTGACGAGGATCCGTTAAGCCATTGATGAGAAAAATGGCAACACAGACAGACATCTTTCTTCATGGTATAGAATAGCTCATGCAAGGAAGGCAATTACTGTTGATTTTTTTTCTTTCTTTCATCAATGATGACGTGCAACAGACATCAGAGCCATGGGCAATTGAGTTAGTGGGTTTAGCAAGCACAAACCATCGTTATCTTTTAACATCATTACTAACATCACCTTCCCAGCAAGTACTCCACTTTGAGTGAACATTGGAATGATGTCGAACCACAAACAGCAGGATTTCCCCTCCATTTTGCAGACACTTATTTCCCACAGAGAACGACAGTGGGAATGTGAAAGATGAATTAAAATGTACATTTAACCTCTGCAGACATGTCTGAATTACATGAGCAGCTGACAGTTACCAACAAATTACAGCTTTGAGTGGAAGCAAGGCCGATTACATGCTTGGCTGCGATGGCATCTCCATGGGAATGGGACACGTGACCGCGTGGGGAGACGGCATTGGAAGCCGCTTCAGTGGAGAGAGAACAAGTTGTTGTTGTTGCATAGCCCAGGTGTCACCACCTCTTAAGTAAACATTCAACAACATATCTGATGTCAGTCGGCCATCTGTTCCGATTAGTTGATGCACCAATGAATGCTGGGAAATAATGCTTGTTGTTTGTGTCCCATGGTGGGCTTATGGACCGCATGAACGAAATGGTCACAACAGTCGGGGCAGGAAAGGAGAAAACAGATGATTGAGCTTGTAATGTTATCCTAATTTACATTCGATTCACTAAAACTTTAAAGTATAAATCCTGGAGGTGTTCCTTGTCTCAGACCTTGTTTTTGTTCTCCTTGTGTTTTCCCCATCACGATTGTTCGTCTGATCTTCACCTGACCTCAGATATATCGCATCCTGAGTCGTACCGTCGTCTGCCTCCCTGTTATTTTTGATCTCAGTGATTTCTACATGTCCCAGGATGTCTTCCTCCTGATCGATGACATCAAGGTACCAGCAGTATCGATGTAACTGTGTCCGAGACCTCTGTCTCTTGAAATTCTAACTTATTTTTTTAAATCGATTCCAAAAGTATGTTCACCTGACCAACTGATGATGGATTACCAGGTAGTCACAAAGAACCAACTCAAATAATCCATGTATGTGCAGAAAGTACAGAACAAGATGATGTAGAACTAAAAGGGTGACTGGTCGGCATTGGAATGAGACAAGGAATGAAAAGTGAGGATAGTTAACCATGTGAGAAGAACAGGACAAAACCTGGAAAATAACGAAAACAATGAACAAGATATTCTGTATAATGATGAGAGAGGATTTCGCATTTATATTTTACAAGCAAATAACAACCTGTGGCTTCGCTAACGGGGATACGAAGAGAGGGGGGGGGGGAGAAATCAGGGGAAGGGAGAGGGGGAGGAGAGAGAGGGGGGGGGGGGAGAAATCAGGGGAAGGGAGAGGGGGAGGAGAGAGAGGGGGGGGGAATCAGGGGAAGGGAGAGGGGGAGGAGAGAGAGGGGAGGAGGAGATGGAGAGGGGAGGAGAGAGGGGAGGAGAGAGAGGAGGGGGGGGGGGAAATCAGGGGAACGGAGAGGGGGAGGAGAGAGAGAGAGGGGAGGAGGAGATGGAGAGGGGAGGAGAGAGAGAGAGGGGGAGGAGAGAGAGAGAGGGGGGGGGAGAAATCAGGGGAAGGGAGAGGGGGAGGAGAGAGAGGGGGGGAGGAGAGAGAGGGGGGGGGGAGAAATCAGGGGAAGGGAGAGGGGGAGGAGAGAGAGGGGAGGAGGAGATGGAGAGGGGAGGAGAGAGAGGAGGGGGGGGGAGAAATCAGGGGAACGGAGAGGGGGAGGAGAGAGAGAGGGGAGGAGGAGATGGAGAGGGGAGGAGAGAGAGGAGAGGGGAGGGGGAGAAATCAGGGGAAGGAAGAGGGGGAGGAGAGAGAGCGGAGGGGGAGACGGAGGGAGGAGAGAGAGAGAGTGAGAGAGGGAATGGAGGGGGAGCGAGGAGGGGATGAGGGAGAGTTGATAGAGAGAGAGAGAGGGGGGGGAGGAGGAGAGGGAGGGAGGGAGGAGAGAGAGGGTGAGAGAGGGAATGGAGGGGGAGCGAGGAGGGGATGAGGGAGAGTTGATAGAAAGAGAGAGAGGGGAGGAGGAGAGGGAGGTAGGAGAGAGGGAGGAGAGGGAGGTAGGAGAGAGGGAGGAGAGGGAGGTAGGAGAGAGGGAGGAGAGGGAATGGAGGGAGGAGCGAGGAGGAGATGAGGGAGAGTTGATGGAGAGAGAGGGGAAAGCAATGAAAGCGGGGAGAGTGACGATGGGGAAGAGCAATGCCTCACTACATGTCCCCATAAACTCCAGAAGGGAGGGGATGTTAGCAAGGGGGTGGGAGCAAGAGTAAGGGAGGGGGGGGGAGAGAGAGGGGAGTGAGTAGGGGTGGGTGTAACGAACTCAAGCAGACTCCATCGTGCCGGAAGCGGAAAAACGCGTTTATTGACGCGGTGATGATTCACTCGTGTCTGACGAATAAGCGCGTCCGATAAACCACAACAACAATGCAAATACAAGTCAGAATAATACGTTACATCCTCCTTTCTTTCAAGGAAGCCACTTTAAAGGAAACCAGCAAAGCAAATAACTCTATAAAGTAAAACTTACAATGAATTAATTAACAAACAGCATCACATTCAGATCACGTGAATCAATTGATTTAAATTTAAAGATCCAGACGTCTGGGAGGGTTAACCGCTCTGCCGCTCCTTGTGATGAACTTGGTATTTCTGGGAGATGCAGTGGCTCGAGGCGATGACACTGTTGGGAGACTTTGGGATTCAGATGCTTGCTCACTTGGACTTGGGGACTTGCAGCAGTTCCCCACTGGGGTGTCCTGTTGAGTGGTGGGATCAGGGAAGTCCCTCATGTCCTGGGAAGAGTAAAAGCGAGAGAGTGGCTGACTTCCCACCGGGCCAACATGGGCTGAATGAGGCACTCTGCGGAGATGGAGCCTGTTACGCCGGTACACATTGTTTGGGGTCCTCAGCAAATATGACCGGGGGCTGTTGTGGCGCGCCTCAACTACAGCCGGAATCCAATGCCTGGCCTCCGGGTTTGGCAACATCCTAACACTGTCGCCCGGCTGGAGCGGTGGCAAATCTGACATAGATGGCTTGTCATGATAGTATTTTTGTTTCTCCTTCTGTGTGTCAAGGCGTGATCTCACAAGGTGATGGTCATACCGCGCAGGCATGAGAAGAGTGCGGTTGCAAGGCAGTGTGTTTCTGGGGCGTCTTCCCATTAGGAGCTGAGCCGGGGACAAGTTTATTCCTTCAAGTGGAGTGGTGCGGTAGTCTAGCAGGGCTAAGTACTTATCTGCTGACTTCTTCCAGAGCCTTTTCACTGTCTGGATCGCTCTTTCTGCCTCTCCATTGGCACGTTGGTGCTTGGGGGACACAATGTCGTGAGTTATGCCATATTCTTTGCAAAACTGAGAAAATTCCTCTGACGTGTACTGACTTCCGGAATCGCTTCGCAGCTTCTCTGGAATACCATGTCGACAAAACTGCTGCTTGAGAGCTTCGATTACAGAGCGAGCTGTAATGTCCTTGAGGCAATCCACCTCCACAAACTTGGAGTAATAATCGACCGTGAGCAAATACTGCTTTGATTCGAAGTCAAAAACGTCGCTTCCAACTTCGATGAATGGAAGATCAGGCGTGTAAGTCGGCAAGAGAGGCTCCCGTTGCTGAGCGCTTTGATACTCTGCACACTTGCAACAATTCCGTACAGTTTCTTCGATGTCAGAGTTCATTGAGGGCCAATACATGACCTCGCGAGCACGCTGCTTACACTTGTTCACTCCGAGGTGCGATTCATGAATCAAGCTCAGCATTCTGGGTCTGAGGCTTGGCGGGATGACAAGGCGCATGCCTTTGTAGACAACACTGTCTGAGACTGCCAATTGCGTTCTGGAGTCAAAGTACGGACGGACCTGTGCTGGGACTTCCTTTCGGGAGTCAGGCCATCCACTTGCAATGACACCGCAGAGAAGGCTCATTTGACTCAGAGTAGCTTCCTGGATTTCGATGTATTTCCCACTCATGATCGCAAGGAACTGGAACATGTTCACAGGCTCCAGGTCTTTCCCAGCTTCTGAGTCGGTGTCCGGTAGAGGTGCACGGGACAATGTGTCGGGGAGCACCATCTCAGAACCACGGCAGTAGTTAACCTCCAAGTCATACCGTTGAAGCTTGAGCAACATACGCTGTAAACGCATGGGAGAAGATAGGAGAGGCTTCTTGAAGATTTCCTCAAGGGGTTTATGGTCATTATATACCACTACTGATTTTCCAAAGATATAGTAGTGAAATGCTTCTGTTGCATGGACGATTGAGAGCATTTCCTTCTCAATCATAGCGTAGCGACACTCAGTATCGGTCATACTGCGTGATGTGAACGCTATAGGGTTGCCATTCTGGAGCAAACAGGCTCCTACAGCGTTTTGGCTGGCATCGGCTTGTATTTCAACTGGCTGACTTACATCGTAGTACTGAAGGACCGGGGCCGAAATACATGCTTGCTTCAGCTTCTTGAAGGACAGCTCCTGAGCTGACTGCCAGGAGAACTCCACGTCCGCCTTGCAGAGATCACGGAGAGGCTTGCTTGTGTCACTTAGGTTGGGAATAAACTTCCCTAAATACTGAACGAATCCAAGGAAACGCTTGACGCCTTGTTTGTCTGTTGGACGTGGCATTTTCTCAACTGCCTTCGTCTTGAATGGATCTGGTAGCACTCCTTCTGCAGTAAGCAGGTGGCCTACATAAGGGACTGAGGTTTGCCGGATGAGGCATTTTCGGAAGTTTAGTTGCAGGTTATAACTTGTAGCTCGTTGCATAACTCGCTTCAGTACACAGTCGTGGTGGGTGATGTCACGACCAGCAACTAAAATGTCATCCATTACCGCTGTTGCCCATTCTATCCCTTCTAGCATCTGGTCCATGATTCGCTGGAATATCTCCGGCGAGCACCTCAATCCATAAGGGAGACGCAGCCAGCGGTATCTCCCTACAGGTGTATTGAACGTGGTCAAGAATGAAGAAGGCTCGTCAAGGCGAATTTGCATGAACCCACTGCGGGCGTCAAGCACAGAAAATACTTTGACTCCAGGGATTTGAGCTAAAACTTCCTGAACAGTGCTCATTGGGTAGTGCTCACGTTTTGTGCACTTGTTTAAGTCTTTGGGGTCTATACAGATGCGGACTTTGCCGTTGCGAAGAGCTACTACCATGGAACTCACCCACTCAGTCGGTCGTTCTACCTTCGCGATGTGACCTTCGGTGACCATCTCTTGTAGCTTGTCAACTATTTGCTCTCTCAATGCTGCAGGCTGTCTGCGAGGAGCGTGAACTACTCCCTGTGACCCTTCTACAAGCTTGATCCGATAAGTCCCGGGAAGAGTTCCAGTTGTCTTGGCAACTTCTGGAAACTCAGAGATTACTGCTTCCTGAGACACATTGACTAGAGGCTGAACAAGAGACAACTTATCGAGCTTGACAATGAGGCCTAGGGCTTCCGAGGTAGCGCCTGACATTACATTCTCCTGATCGAGGTCAATGACCTCAAAACTGGCTCTAACGGTCTTGTTTTTGTGAGAGAGAGGGAGTGTCACGGTACCGACAGGATGGATAGTATGGTTCGAGTATGTTTTAAGAACTTTATGCGACGATTGTAGATCGCCTGCGAGGTGCTGGACTAACTGGTAGTCGTTGAGTGTTAGTGTGTTGCACCTTGCACCCGTGTCAATCCGGAACCGAGTCGGCTGACCCAGCAACGTGACGGTCTGTGCCCACTTGTCATGAGTAGCCGTATTGATGCTTGGTTGTAGAGCGGAGATCCTTAAAATTTCAGATTCCTTGACGAGTTCTTGAGGAAGATCTACATGATCTAGACTGGTCTCCTCATCAAGGGACTTTAGGTCGCGCAGTCTCTTCCGACACGCCGCAAACCAGTGACCAGGCTTCTTGCAGTAGGAGCAGCTAGAATTAATTGCTGGACACTTGGCTTGCCTGTGCACTGACTGGCCACATTTGCTGCAGGGACCGTCATTCCGAAACCGATTCTCAGCTTTGAACAGCTCGGTGGCTTGTGTATGCCTATCAGGCTTGCTCTTACAACGTTGAGTCTGGTGCTGAGTTCGTTCGTTTTCAGATCTGAGGGCTGAGATGAGAGCATCTTCATCTCGGACTATTCTCATATGTTTCTGCGAGAGCTCTAGCTGTTGGCCAATTTCTATAGCTTTAGCTAGTGAGCTCCTCACCCCTATCGAGTAATTTCTCTTGGACCCTCTTATCATGGCTGCCATCAATGATGCAATCGACGATTATGTCGTCTGGGTCTTGGTAATCGCAATCCATGAGAATTATCCTCAGATCTTTTATGAAATGATCAAAAGACTCACCACTCCGCTGGCGCCTTTGTTTCAGTCGGTGTCTGGCAACTCTTTTGTTCTTTCTGGGCTGCACATAGTTCTGGAATTTGTTCAGCACTTCCTGCGGGTCATCTTTCTCTCCTTCCTCCCAAGATAGAGTTTGGTAGATTTGACGACCTTGTTCGCCGATCCACGTTCCGAGCCATCCTGCTTGACGAGGCTTCGTTATGTCTGCGAGCGGCCCTGACAAGACAAAACTGACGTGATTTCTGAACCGGCAAAACTCCTGGTAGAGATCCAGACTCTCCCAGTCGATCGAGGGATGATCAAAGTTCGGAGATGCCATATTTATGGAGACGAATGGCGGCTTATGGCGTGAATATCAACGAACTTCTGACACCATGTAACGAACTCAAGCAGACTCCATCGTGCCGGAAGCGGAAAAACGCGTTTATTGACGCGGTGATGATTCACTCGTGTCTGACGAATAAGCGCGTCCAATAAACCACAACAACAATGCAAATACAAGTCAGAATAATACGTTACAAGGAAGCAAGGAAGTGGTAAGCGAGGAAGGGAGGGAGACCGATGTTTCACTACACGTCGCTATACATTCTGGGGAGGGCAGGAGTGTGAGGAGGGGGAAGGTGGGAGTGAGGACGATAGGGGAGAGAGAAGAGAAGGGGAAAGTGGGGAAAGTAAGGAGTTGTTCTGGAAATGCGTTTGGTAGGGGGACCTGACGGAAAAAGAGGTGGTGGGGGAGGGTTACCGAGACTGGTGGTTCACATTTACCTTCAGTCTAGCTTTACCCCCATAACGCGAGAGGGGGATTTCAGGAGGATGGGGTTAGTTTACCTCATCGAGGCTAAGGAGGCTTAACCGAAAAGTGGGCTTCAAGGAGGGGTTCGACCTGAGGGAGGGCATTAACCTTCCACAGTTTCATGGGCAGGCCGATGATGGGATTGAACGGAATGGAATACCACCTGTCGCTTTCAGACAGCAGCATCATTTTAAAATTGATGATAACATGGGCTTCCCTTGAGCTAAACGACTTGAACTGCGGCTGGAACCCTGCATGGAACTCTCCGAGGCAAAGGTTACATTTTAAACTTTTGTCAGATTCAACGAAGACAACGGAACACACATTTATATTTCTACGTCGTTTACTTTATCACCTTATCATTGCCTTGAATGCCAATTCGTAATTTTATTTTCAAAAACGACAACTGCTGTGATAAGAAACGTCAACGACACACTATCGACTGTATTGCCATGGCTTACAAACACCGAAGAAACCACTCAAGTTGAGTAACAAATCATAAGAAATATTTAAACGAAAAGCCAAATAAAGCAAATAGAAAGGCAAGAGAATGGTTAAACAGGGATGTATTCGATTAATCAATCAGCTTGTGGAGCACTCGACAAGTGGCTTTAACACTCGAGCACAACTACAAAACGGTCAATAAGGAAAGGCTGGCTTTGCAAATGATTGGTGATGTAAACAGTGATTCATAGGCATGAAGATCAGTGATTAGTGATGTATACAGTGATCTGTAGGGATGAAGATCAGCTATTAGTGATGTATAGTGATTTGGAGGTATGAAGATCAGTGATTAGCGATGTATACAGTGATTTGTAGGGATGAAGATCAGTGATTAGTGATGTATACAGTGATTTGGAGGTATGAAGATCAGTGATTAGTGATGTATACAGTGATTTGTAGGGATGAAGATCAGCTATTAGTGATGTATACAGCGATTCGTGCATATGAAGATCAGCGATTAGTGATGTATACAGTGATCTGTAGGGATGAAGATCAGCTATTAGTGATGTATACAGTGATTTGGAGGTATGAAGATCAGTGATTAGCGATGTATACAGTGATTTGTAGGGATGAAGATCAGTGATTAGTGATGTATACAGTGATTTGGAGGTATGAAGATCAGTGATTAGCGATGTATACAGTGATTTGTAGGGATGAAGATCAGCTATTAGTGATGTATACAGCGATTCGTGCATATGAAGATCAGCGATTAGTGATGTATACAGTGATCTGTAGGGATGAAGATCAGCTATTAGTGATGTATACAGTGATTTGGAGGCATGAAGATCAGTGATTAGTGATGTATACAGTGATCTGTAGGGATGAAGATCAGCTATTAGTGATGTATACAGCGATTCGTGCATATGAAGATCAGCCATTAGTGATGTATACAGTGATCTGTAGGGATGAAGATCAGCTATTAGTGATGTATACAGTGATTTGGAGGTATGAAGATCAGTGATTAGCGATGTATACAGTGATTTGTAGGTATGAAGATCAGCGATTAGTGATGTATACAGTGATTCATAGGCATGAAGATCAGCGATTAGTGATGTATACAGCGATTCGTGCATATGAAGATCAGCGATTAGTGATGTATACAGCGATTCGTACGAATGAAGATCAGCGATTAGTGATGTATACAGTGATTCATAGGCATGAAGATCAGTGATTAGTGATGTATACAGTGATTTGTAGGTATGAAGATCAGCGAATAGTGATGTATACAGTGATTTGTAGGTATTAAGATCAGCTATTAGTGATGTATACAGTGATTTGTAGGTATGAAGATCAGCGATTAGTGATGTATACAGCGATTCGTAGGTATGAAGATCAGCTATTAGTGATGTATACAGTGATTTGTAGGTATGAAGATCAGCTATTAGTGATGTATACAGTGATTTGTAGGTATGAAGATCAGCGATTAGTGATGTATACAGTGATTTGTAGGTATGAAGATCAGCTATTAGTGATGTATACAGTGATTTGGAGGTGTGAAGATCAGCGATTAGTAATGTATACAGCGATTCGTACGAATGACGATCAGCGATTAGTGATGTATACAGAGATTCGTAGGCATGAAGATCAGTGATTAGTGATGTATACAGTGATTCATAGGCATGAAGATCAGCGATTAGTGATGTATACAGTGATTTGTCGGTGTGAAGTTCAGCGATTTGCAATGTATACAGTGATTCGTAGGTATGAAGATCAGTGATTAGTGATGTATACAGCGATTTGTAGGTATGAAGATCAGCTATTAGTGATGTATACAGTGATTTGGAGGTGTGAAGATCAGCGATTAGTAATGTATACAGCGATTCGTACGAATGACGATCAGCGATTAGTGATGTATACAGAGATTCGTAGGCATGAAGATCAGCGATGAGTGATGCAAACAGCGATTCATACGTCTGAAGATCAGCGATTAGTGATGTATACAGTGATTTGTAGGTATGAAGATCAGTATGTGTATTTACATAAAGATCTCATGAATAATATTTTTACTATTCGTATTGTATTTTACTAATTCGATTTGGTGTCGTTTTGTGATTTTAAAGAAAACTTGTTTTAATCAACCAACTGCAGCTTCCTGTGCCAACATACATCTGACTAGTTGTTGTAAGCTATTCACAAGTTCAGAGCTGTGTGTGGTTGCTCTCACAGTCCTAATTATTTCACCTGCAACCGTCCCATAAAATAGCTTTTTGGGAATGTTGCTGTCTCAGAAAGGCATCCGGATAATATGGAATGGAAATGCATCTCGTTTATCAAATAATTTGGTGTGCAATTTATTATTATGGATGCCAATTTGTAATTTTAAAAAGGAAACTGAAGTGGAAGTTTGGTTTTCCTTTTTTAATTCAAGTTCTGTTGGATATATATCATCATGAAGCTGATCAAATATAAATCCATCATTAATTGCCAACAAATCATCAATGAATCTGAAGATGTTTCCGCATCTTCGTGCAGTTGTTAGTTTATTCCTGCACATGTTCTGGACCCAATCAAACTCGTACATGTGCAGAAACAAATTTGCAAAGAAAGGGGCCGGATCTGAACCCATGGGTATCCCCATTGTCTGCTGGAGTATCTTGGGATCTGAACCCATGGGTATGCCCACTGTCTGCTGGAGCATCTTGGGATCTGAACCCATGGGTATGCCCACTGTCTGCTGGAGAATCTCGGGATCTGAACCCATGGGTATGCCCACTGTCTGCTGGAGCATCTTGGGATCTGAACCCATGGGTATGCCCACTGTCTGCTGGAGCATCTTGGGATCTGAACCCATGGGTATGCCCACTGTCTGCTGGAGCATCTTGGGATCTGAACCCATGGGTATGCCCACTGTCTGCTGGAGAATGTTGGGATCTGAACCCATGGGTATGCCCACTGTCTGCTGGAGTATCTTGGGATCTGAACCCATGGGTATGCCCACTGTCTGCTGGAGAATGTTGGGATCTAAACCCATGGGTATGCCCACTGTCTGCTGGAGAATCTTGGGATCTGAACCCATGGGTATGCCCACTGTCTGCTGGAGAATCTTGGGATCTGAACCCATGGGTATGCCCACTGTCTGCTGGAGAATCTTGGGATCTAAACCCATGGGTATGCCCACTGTCTGCTGGAGAATCTTGGGATCTAAACCCATGGGTATGCCCACTGTCTGCTGGAGAATCTTGGGATCTAAACCCATGGGTATGCCCACTGTCTGCTGGAGAATCTTGGGATCTGAACCCATGGGTATGCCCACTGTCTGCTGGAGAATCTTGGGATCTGAACCCATGGGTATGCCCACTGTCTGCTGGAGAATCTTGGGATCTGAACCCATGGGTATGCCCACTGTCTGCTGGAGAATCTTGGGATCTGAACCCATGGGTATGCCCACTGTCTGCTGGAGAATGTTGGGATCTAAACCCATGGGTATGCCCACTGTCTGCTGGAGAATCTTGGGATCTAAACCCATGGGTATGCCCACTGTCTGCTGGAGAATCTTGGGATCTGAACCCATGGGTATGCCCACTGTCTGCTGGAGAATCTTGGGATCTGAACCCATGGGTATGCCCACTGTCTGCTGGAGTATCTTGGGATCCGAACCCATGGGTATGCCCACTGTCTGCTGGAGTATCTTGGGATCCGAACCCATGGGTATGCCCACTGTCTGCTGGAGTATCTTGTTGCCAAATGTAAAGAAACTGTTGTTTAGCAGAAATCGAATACTTTCTTTGAGTTTACTTTTTGAAAAACTGCATTTAACATTGATTATCCTTTACAGACCAGTGTGCTCTGTTTTGATATTAGTGTAGCAGCATAGCAAACCTGTTGTGCATTTTGTGATACAAGCACCAAATTTGGCACAAATGTACATTAATATGTTGCGAACATTTTCAGATATTGGGCCACTTGAAATTCCGTAATTTTTTTTTTCAAATTTTTTCAAATTTCGTAATTTCAAATTTTTCGGGTGACACCGTCACAATTTCGGTCTTCGAGGCCGGCCGATATAGTGGGGCGGCTTAGCCCAAATATTCAAAAGAATTGTGCATTTTGTGATACAAGCACCAAATTTGGCACAAATGTACATTAATATGTTGCGAACATTGTGTGGTCAGCAATGAAGACGAGAGTCTGAATTACATGTATGCAAAAGACCTTGTGAACCAGTGAAGCAAATACACGGGTAAGCATGAATTAAATCTAGGGCATGATATAATTTCCATGATGTTTACCTCTACACTCAATGGTGGAAGGAGGTAATGTTTTGATCCCAGCTTGTCTGTATGTCTGTTTGTCTGTTAGTCCACAAAATTCCAGACAAAGCTTGTAGTAGTGGTAGTTGTAGTGGTAGTGGTGATAACAGAAATTGTTATATAGAACTGAACTTATATTATTATTATATGCAGAAAATAACTTCATTTCTATATGCCCTGCAGTGGACAGGTTAATTGGTTTATGCACTGAAGGGGTCACCCTGGTGTGCACTGCTGTGTTCTGCCTCACTGAGTTGTTCAGGTATGATGTACTCAGCACAAGCTTCCGGTCGGCCCGGAGGTGGGGGTGCGGGGCCTGTCACGGAACGTCAAAACAAACGGCCTGCCGGGGCCGCCCAAAAGTCGGGCGTGAGGGGCGCGTCCACTAATGGAATGCCTCTCGCTTCCCAGATCGAGGGCCACGTGGTCAGGAGAACCTCGTCCCTTCCGGTCACACTTTGCCTATCGGCCGGCCTCGAAGACCGAAATTGTGACGGTGTCACCCGAAAAATTTGAAATTACGAAATTTGAAAAAATTTGAAAAAAAAAAATTGCGGAATTTCAAGTGGCCCAATATCTGAAAATGTTCGCAACATATTAATGTACATTTGTGCCAAATTTGGTGCTTGTTTCACAAAATGCACAATTCTTTTGAATATTTGGGCTAAGCCGCCCCACTAATACATTAATGCATACTTTATTACCTCCTGCAAATGCTTTATCTACTGCTCTGTCCAATGCGGTTACCAGCTTGTCATGTGGAATGTTTGTGTACAATGTGGAAAAATCAAAGGTTGAAAGACATTTTGCTTTACCCTTGTTATTAATGTTGTGGACACTGTCGATTACCGGTTTGGAATTGTCAATGATCCAGAATTTCTTAATACCAGAATAAAACTTCACTTTTTCGTGGTAGTTTTTTAAGCATTTATAGATTAGTTTCATTGCCGCTGTTACACTGCCCGACAAAGGTTTCAAACTACATTCTCTACTTGCGATGATGAACCTCATCTTACAAGGGTGTTTGTGCATTTTTGGGATCCAGTAAATGAATGGTAATTTATATGGTGTTTATCCAGAACACACACACACACACAAACGCAAACACACACACACATGCAAACACACATACACACACACACACACACACACACACACACACACACACACCAATCGTCCCACAATGCACTCGTTCAGTGAGCCACGCATTACGATTCCTCTCCATCACTGTCTGGAATTACAGCTGACACCTACGGGGAGTCTGTGTAAACCTCAATGGCACCTTCATCCACAACATCTCAGATTTGATTTCACAAAAACTTTTGGAAAATAAATAAATAAACGTTTGCGTGAAACAGTTCAAGGTTATCACCAAGGATCCGTAACAACCAAAGTAAATTCACTGCTTTCTTAAATCATTCCTATTATTCACTTATTGCTTTACATGTTTTTAATACCACTCCAACAATTCAAAGATATTGAGGTCTGACAAGTCATTCTTATCATAGCCAAATCTTTTGTAGTTCCTATTTATCATTTGAAAAACATGATTGTACCAAAATGAGCCACAGTGCCACCCCATGGAACAAGGCAATCACATAAATTACAATGGAACCGAAGAAAGGGTTTGCTATAAAATCACCAACTAAGGTGATCATTTGATTATTTCAATTATCGATTACAAATTATTCGGTACATTTGGTTGAAATGAAATGAATGGATGTGTTAATTAATCATTTGTTAATTGTGTTAATTAATGAATTAATGAATTAATGAAATGAATGAATGTGTTAATTAATCATTTGGTTGAAATGAAATGAATGGATGTGTTAATTAATCATTTGGTTAAAATGAAATGAATGAATGTATTAATTAATCATTTGGTTAAAATGAAATGAATGAATGTATTAATTAATCATTTGGTTAAAATGAAATGAATGAATGTATTAATTAATCATTTGGTTGAAATGAAATGAATGGATGTGTTAATTAATCATTTGGTTGAAATGAAATGAATGGATGTGTTAATTAATCATTTGGTTAAAATGAAATGAATGAATGTATTAATTAATCATTTGGTTAAAATGAAATGAATGAATGTATTAATTAATCATTTGGTTAAAATGAAATGAATGAATGTATTAATTAATCATTTGGTTAAAATGAAATGAATGAATGTATTAATTAATCATTTGGTTAAAATGAAATGAATGAATGTATTAATTAATCATTTGGTTTAAATGAAATGAATGAATGTATTAATTAATCATTTGGTTGAAATGAAATGAATGGATGTATTAATTAATCATTTGGTTGAAATGAAATGAATGGATGTGTTAATTAATCATTTGGTTAAAATGAAATGAATGAATGTATTAATTAATCATTTGGTTAAAATGAAATGAATGAATGTATTAATTAATCATTTGGTTGAAATGAAATGAATGGATGTGTTAATTAATCATTTGGTTAAAATGAAATGAATGAATGTATTAATTAATCATTTGGTTAAAATGAAATGAATGAATGTGTTAATTAATCATTTGGTTGAAATGAAATGAAAGAATGTATTAATTATTCATTTGGTTAAAATGAAATGAATGAATGTATTAATTAATCATTTGGTTAAAATGAAATGAATGAATGTATTAATTATTCATTTGGTTAAAATGAAATGAATGAATGTATTAATTAATCATTTGGTTAAAATGAAATGAATGAATGTATTAATTAATCATTTGGTTAAAATGAAATGCAAGAATGTATTAATTAATCATTTGGTTAAAATGAAATGAATGAATGTATTAATTATTCATTTGGTTAAAATGAAATGAATGAATGTATTAATTAATCATTTGGTTAAAATGAAATGAATGAATGTATTAATTAATCATTTGGTTAAAATGAAATGCAAGAATGTATTAATTATTCATTTGGTTAAAATGAAATGAATGAATGTATTAATTAATCATTTGGTTAAAATGAAATGAATGAATGTATTAATTAATCATTTGGTTGAAATGAAATGAATGGATGTGTTAATTAATCATTTTGTTAAAATGAAATGAATGGATGTGTTAATTAATCATTTGGTTAAAATGAAATGAATGAATGTATTAATTAATCATTTGGTTAAAATGAAATGAATGAATGTATTAATTAATCATTTGGTTAAAATGAAATGAATGGATGTGTTAATTAATCATTTGGTTAAAATGAAATGAATGAATGTATTAATTAATCATTTGGTTAAAATGAAATGAATGAATGTATTAATTAATCATTTGTTTAAAATGAAATGAATGAATGTGTTAATTAATCATTTGGTTAAAATGAAATGAATGAATGTATTAATTAATCATTTGGTTAAAATGAAATGAATGAATGTATTAATTAATCATTTGGTTAAAATGAAATGAATGGATGTGTTAATTAATCATTTGGTTAAAATGAAATGAATGAATGTATTAATTAATCATTTGGTTAAAATGAAATGAATGGATGTGTTAATTAATCATTTGGTTAAAATGAAATGAATGAATGTATTAATTAATCATTTGGTTAAAATGAAATGAATGAATGTGTTAATTAATCATTTGGTTAAAATGAAATGAATGAATGTATTGTTACAGACACGACTTTGATGTTAAGGTGGGCCGAGCGGAATGGCCGTCGTGTCCGCACAAATTACCCGATTGTACTCGAACGTTGACGGAGCCGCGCTACGCTGGATCAATAAGGAAAAAGAAGACACACGGCTGGATTATAATGACAGACACCAATGTTTCGATTCTCAATTATATTCTTACGGAAAAGGTTAGATTACAGGGGCTAGAGGTATATCACAGGAAGACGGGCACTTAGACACACTCTTATATTAACCCCGGACAGACGACAGGTAAACGGGACAACGGCTGACTCACACGGGGTTTGATGGCTAGGAAAGGCAGATAGCGATGGCTCAAGGTGCACTCTTGGCTCAAAGCAGGGTACAGTCCGGTCCAAAGATGCCGGGGAGGTCACAGCGCTCCGAGGGGACGTTCTTTCTCAGGCCGGTTCGCTTCCTCTCAGCGATCGCAGGCAATGTTCTTTCTCAGGCGGGGCGCGCATCTGACGTCACATCCGGCGCGGGGCCGCGTATATCCGGCGGGGAGTGACACGCCCTCGGCTCGTTAGCTCCGCCTCGTGGAATCGGCACGTTGCTTCTCATTGGGTGCGTGCGGGGGGGGTTACCGGCTCCGCCCTTGACGAGGAGCTGACAAGGAGCCCCTTTGTGGTAACCCCGTGGAGCGCATGGTCTGGAGCGCGTTGTCTGGAGCGCATTGTCGATGGCGGCTAACCGAGCCGGTGGGAGGACGCACACTCCCCCCCGCGCAGCGCCGTGCCCCTCTGTTGTTGTAGACGGGGGAAGAAGATGGGAGGAGGTATGGGAAAGGTCCTAAACTCACTACTGGTGCCATATAATCACATTCTGGTGCAACGAAGAGTCATAATTAATGGAAACGAGGCCTTAACTGACATAGACTAAGAATAACTAGCAAGATGTCCGAAAGTTGTCTACGTGTGGTGCGGTGGACCTGGGCACGACATTTAATGGGGGAATAAGGGGAAGGTCGGCTCTACTGATTGTTGTTTACAGACAATGGGACTAGGGAATGGGGGATTGGGGATAGTTGGGGAGTATTGGGGAAAATAGGGGAATATTTACAAGCGGATATGGAGGCCAAATTCCATATTCGCAACATTGCACCCTTCTCTACCCTCGGGGCGTCCCGACCCGATAAATTTTTACCTACTTTAGTGTGGCACGCAATGTAGTTCCCTCTACTATTAACTCTACCCTGAGTGCGACAGTTTTACAGATATTCACAAATGAGTAAATATGTCCCCCTGCGACGTTGCACCCTTCTCCTCACAGAAACACACCCACAGGATAACCGAATCCGGAAAGAATCCTCAAACTAAACATACAGCCGGTAGGGAGCATTATTTACACGACTACGCTGCTATTTACACTACGATCCAGGACCTGTTTTTGGAGGAACACATGCAGATGTTATGCATAGAGAGAGCGCGCTTGCCAGCATCGATACACCAACCCACGAGTGCTCTGTGGCCGACGGCCTTTAATAACGTGCAGAGCACCCTTTCCCAGCATCAAAAGCACCACCCCACCACACAGTCAGCACCATCCGGTGCAGTCACCATTGTTCATGGGAATAAAAATAAATTCGACAACCCCTAACCCTGCAGGTGTCTCTTGCTCTTCGTGTGGCCTTCAGTGGTGTTAACTATTAGTGGTTCACCTGTATGGCATAGGTGCCACGTTGATCCATAGGTCCATCCCCGGGTGGTGCTTGGCCGCAAACGAACTGCGGTCCATTGTGGGTGGCCACAAACATTGCGGTCCATATGGTGTATCGATCCCGGCAGCAAACAGCGAAAGTGCAGGCCCACAACTGCGCAGCCAGCACCTCTCTCTCCTCTCTCTCTACCCCAAAGCCAGATCCTCGGAGGTGGGAGACAAAAGAAGAAACAAGTGAGTAAGGTGGTAAGGGCGCAAAAGTGCACGCAATGTAAGGTGATGCACACTGGGGGCACATGGGAACCAGGTGAGACAGGTACGTTCCTATCGTACGCCCCCCCCCACCAGGTAACCTACATGGCCCCTCCCTTACCCCTTACTGTATCCACACAACACAACACTACCCATAAACATCTACTTTACAAATCAACAAACATCCCTACTGTCTTCCCCGTTCCTCCCATAAACCAAATTCGTCTTCTCTCCCTCCTAACCAATCAAATTTGCCATTTCCAACTCTCATCAAAATTTGCCATCTCCAACTCAACATCAAAATTTGCCATCACCAATTCATCATCAGTCCCTCCTAAGGAGGGAGAGATGGAATCACCCCAATGTCTCATCCACGTCGTGATGCGTCTCACCAATCCTCACAGCAATTCTCATTTCTGCAACACAAACAAAGAAAACACAGGTGTGGAGTCATCATCATCACCACAGGTAAGTGGCTGCGTATGGTGCGACAGGTTCATCAATCCTAACTATCTCCTAAATGACTTTAACAACTTTACACTACCCGGGGTCTTTCTCCGGCCAAACCATTGGCCCTCTTACTCTATGGGTTCTAAAAACCAATTCCCATTGGCCAAACTGTGGTGCTTTTCAATTTGGGGTCTCACTCCCCCGATTCATCTCCCGGTGCCCTCGCACAATTTCCGGGCTGTGGCGTGTACCTCTCCCAGCGGGTCTACCCACCTGCACCCCTCCACCACTGCAGTTGCCTCCGAGCTTACCTGCTCCTTACCCTAACCTATCTACCTGGGGAAGGCCCTCTGGCGCTCTCCCCACTCCGTGCCCTCTCTGGCACTGGGCTGCCCGATCCACACCCGGGATCCTCAGGCACCCACTCACAACTACCGGCTCCCAGAGCCCACCTGCGGCCTCACCTGGCCGACATCCTCACAGTGGTGGAGTGCCCAACCAACTACACACACTAACAGGCTACACGCCCAGCCATTTCCACAACACTAATGCACCCATCCACAATACCATTCTGCAACCGCACCACAAATGCCAATATCCAACCACAATTTACCTGCACCCTCTACCTAACACTTACACTACCCGCCCCGGATACTCGTGAAAGGGGTCCACTCTTCCCCCATCCACACCTTCGCACCATGCACACCACTCCGTACCACTCACTCCAACTCTCTCCACACACCTGTACTTGCACACCTGTGCTCTCACACCTGGTGCCACCTGCACCCTTCTCTCCCCAAGCGCATTCGCGCTGATCCACACACTCACTACTCATACACTGCTCCACACACCTGTCCAATTGCACACCTGTGCAATCACACCTGTTCCATCCTCACACACACGGCATCATCTCAGCTAACTACTCCCTTCTGAAACTTGCGCTTCCCAGTCGTCCCTTTAAACTATTGCGCTCCCACGTCATTATCATCCACACTAATCTACCTGCGTCCCCACTACAGGTATCAGTCACTAACTAACCTTAACGTTACCTAAGGTCATCTTCTCTAGATCCCTACACACAATATAACCTAACCCACCCGGGCTAGTTTTCACTGCCATACACCCCATAAGCTATTGCTCCTTTGCCCCCCTACATGGGAAGGATGGTGGATTTGCCATCCCACCACATCGGGGGTCTCTCACTACCAATTTTGCACATCAAATTTCAACAAATCAAAAATTTGCCAATCACTGCCCATCATCTGCCAATCACTACTGCCAATCCCTTGCCAATCATCAAATTTTGTTTTTCTCCAATTTTGGGTCCAAAACACTAACCTCATCACCCAGTCGACTCACTAATACCTCTCGGTGCGCCAATCCCTGTCCAAAGCCCGGCTTCGTAAAGCCAAGCAATGGATGCTGGTTGTTTTGTGCCAGCGGCTGGATGCGTCCGGCATTCGGGGCAGGGACGGGGGCTTACCCGGGCCGAGATCCCACGCACCACCTCGGCGTGGAGCCATCCAATGTCCCGATCTCGACCTGCCGGCACGTCTCAACAAAACGTGGTCGCCATAACGACCCTTCCTATCCAGCTGCCCGCTCCACCTAGTGGAGCACGGACGCGGCCGTTCAAAGCGAGGCCCAGCGTGGATCGCGCACGGCGGTCCTTTCGAACCCGCCGTGGCTCGGATCCCCGCTGGTTCTCGCGGCACGCGAAGCCCGGCACGCACCGAGGGCCCGATTCGGCTATAAGTCGTTCTAAACTCTACCCCGTCTAACGTCGATGCTTCACCTGGACGCTTACACCCCGCAGCCCGTTCCTTGCTCACACATCCAGCCGTGCTCATGCTCCTCGTACCTTTCCTTACACACCCAGGTACCCTCATTCCACTCACAGCCTTGGTCACACACCTGACCACCGAACACTTTGGCACACATTCGTTGGTCGCACACCTCACCAAAACACCGCTTCGCGCCCCCTCCTCTGTCACCTCCTCTGTGACAATCACAGGTGTGCCCTCATTCGCACACCCAACCACGTGCCTCACCACCAACTCCAGCGTGCATTCCCACTCACGCTCTACCATTCCAGGTGTGCATCCTTCCATCCCAGGTGTACATCCTCGCTCACCTGTCACAACCAACTCACTCTCCTTGTCACTCTCAATACTCTCACCACCACTCTTGACAGCGCACTCACCCTTACTCTTGACAGCGCACTCTTTCCTCATGCACCTGTCCGTCACACACCTTTCTCGCGCACACTCTCCCGTTACACCCTCTGTAACACTCACCACAGGTGTGCATTCTTCCTTACTTCTGACAGCGCACTCTTTCCTCATGCACCTGTCCGTTACACACCTCTCTCGCGCACACCCTTGCGCACACTCTCCCGTCACACCCTCTGTAACACTTACCACACCGCGCTTCCATGTGCTCCCTCGCACACTCGCTACGACCGACTCACTCTCGCCAGCACCCTCACTCCTTGGCGTGCACTTTTTCCTCACACACCCCAGAGTCGGACTTTCTCGCACACCTCCTTTTTCGCACACCAGACCTGTCGCACACTTCACCAGTGGCCTCTCACGAACACCCGGGTCTATCTCGACCCCCAAGCTTCTTAAATCCCCTGGCGCATCATACGCACGACCATATTGGTCACCACTTACACCGGGTCCTCTTCCTCTTCGCTTCTCCTCCATCACCTGCGAATCCCTCATCCGGTTAATGAGCACATCATCACGATCCAAACACAGACTTTGGACCAATTCTTTTACTTCCTCCTTTATCTCTTTCTTATCCTCTCTCCGTCGCTTCTTAATTTCGCTCACCCCTTCTTCCACTTCTTCTAATTTTTGCTTCATCTCCTTCATCTCTTCGTGCGCCCCTTTAAGTTCTTCCTCTAACTCCACTTTATTTTTTTCTATGTGCTCCCGCACCTCCCGCTCTTTAACCTCCATTACCTCTACCACCTTGTCCATTTTCCTCGTCAGGTCCTCATGTACCGTCTGACACTCTTTTTTAATTACCCCTACGTCCTTTTTCATCTCCTTCTGTGTCGATTTTAAACCCTCTATTACCGCTGTGTTCTTCTTTACCTGGTCCCCCAACTCCTTTTGTCCCACTGTCAGTTGTTCTACTCCCAGCGTCAACTCCTCTATACCACCTTGCAATTTTACAGTCCCCTTTCTCACCTCTTTCTCCATGCGCTCCTTACAGTGCCTCACCTCCTCGCGCACTCCTCCGACCTCCTCACTCACTCCTCTTCTGATCTCCTCTCCCATCACTTGCATCTCCTGCCCAGATGCCACCCTCATCTGCTCCATTTCCTCCCTGTGAGCATCCAGTTTGGTTTCTACCCCCATTCTGACCCCCTCTATCTGCTGCCCCATTTGGTTAACTTCCCTTTCCGCTTGGTCCCTCATGTCCCTCAATTTGCCTTCCATACTGTTTTCTAACCCCTCTAACCCTTTTTGCATCCCTTCCATTTGATTCTCTTGAGCGGCCATTCTGTTTTCTACCCCCGTTAACCCATGTTTCACTCCCTCTATCTGATTCTCTTGAGCGGCCATTCTGTTTTCTACCCCCGTTAACCCATTCTTTACTTCTTTTATCCCGTTGTCTAACTCCTCCCCAGTACCCCTCGCTTCGTCCCTCATTACCCCCATTTGGCCCTCCAATCGCTCACCCAATCGCTCAATTTGGCTCCCCATACTCATCTGTACAGCTGCCTGTAGCTGCGCAATGAGGGCCTGTATGTCAATCGGCTGCATGTTAAAGCCCGTTGATACAGCGGGCTCGGCTACCGCGCGCTCTTGCGAGGCGCCATTTTGCGTGCCTGCTACCCTCGCTGTTTCGCTCTCCTCATGTCCCTCATGTCCCTCAATTTGGTCCTGGACCGACCCTGCTTCACTCTCCCCTACCGGACCCCAGCCGTCTTGATCCGCCATAGCGCGACCTTCAAAATTCGAGTTTCGTAACACAAATCCAAATTTTGCTGTTATAATTTCGTCGAGCGCAGTAACCGCGGGACCGCACTCCGGATCGATTTTGTCGAGCGCAGTACGCGCTCCGAATCGATTTTCCCTCCCAAAATTTGGGCCTAACTAATTTAGTCCCGGGTCCGAATCTCACTCCTCGACACCAATTGTTACAGACACGACTTTGATGTTAAGGTGGGCCGAGCGGAATGGCCGTCGTGTCCGCACAACTTACCCGATTGTACTCGAACGTTGACGGAGCCGCGCTACGCTGGATCAATAAGGAAAAAGAAGACACACGGCTGGATTATAATGACAGACACCAATGTTTCGATTCTCAATTATATTCGTACGGAAAAGGTTAGATTACAGGGGCTAGAGGTATATCACAGGAAGACGGGCACTTAGACACACTCTTATATTAACCCCGGACAGACGACAGGTAAACGGGACAACGGCTGACTCACACGGGGTTTGATGGCTAGGAAAGGCAGATAGCGATGGCTCAAGGTGCACTCTTGGCTCAAAGCAGGGTACAGTCCGGTCCAAAGATGCCGGGGAGGTCACAGCGCTCCGAGGGGACGTTCTTTCTCAGGCCGGTTCGCTTCCTCTCAGCGATCGCAGGCAACGTTCTTTCTCAGGCGGGGCGCGCATCTGACGTCACATCCGGCGCGGGGCCGCGTATATCCGGCGGGGAGTGACACGCCCTCGGCTCGTTAGCTCCGCCTCGTGGAATCGGCACGTTGCTTCTCATTGGGTGCGTGCGGGGGGGGTTACCGGCTCCGCCCTTGACGAGGAGCTGACAAGGAGCCCCTTTGTGGTAACCCCGTGGAGCGCATGGTCTGGAGCGCGTTGTCTGGAGCGCATTGTCGATGGCGGCTAACCGAGCCGGTGGGAGGACGCACACTCCCCCCCGCGCAGCGCCGTGCCCCTCTGTTGTTGTAGACGGGGGAAGAAGATGGGAGGAGGCATGGGAAAGGTCCTAAACTCACTACTGGTGCCATATAATCACATTCTGGTGCAACGAAGAGTCATAATTAATGGAAACGAGGCCTTAACTGACATAGACTAAGAATAACTAGCAAGATGTCCGAAAGTTGTCTACGTGTGGTGCGGTGGACCTGGGCACGACATTTAATGGGGGAATAAGGGGAAGGTCGGCTCTACTGATTGTTGTTTACAGACAATGGGACTAGGGAATGGGGGATTGGGGATAGTTGGGGAGTATTGGGGAAAATAGGGGAATATTTACAAGCGGATATGGAGGCCAAATTCCATATTCGCAACAGTATTAATTAATCATTTGGTTAAAATGAAATGAATGGATGTGTTAATTAATCATTTGGTTAAAATGAAATGAATGAATGTATTAATTAATCATTTGGTTAAAATGAAATGAATGAATGTATTAATTAATCATTTGGTTGAAATGAAATGAATGGATGTGTTAATTAATCATTTGGTTAAAATGAAATGAATGAATGTATTAATTAATCATTTGGTTAAAATGAAATGAATGAATGTGTTAATTAATCATTTGGTTGAAATGAAATGAAAGAATGTATTAATTATTCATTTGGTTAAAATGAAATGAATGAATGTGTTAATTATTCATTTGGTTAAAATGAAATGAATGAATGTATTAATTAATCATTTGGTTAAAATGAAATGAATGAATGTATTAATTATTCATTTGGTTAAAATGAAATGAATGAATGTATTAATTAATCATTTGGTTAAAATGAAATGAATGAATGTATTAATTAATCATTTGGTTAAAATGAAATGAATGAATGTATTAATTAATCATTTGGTTAAAATGAAATGAATGAATGTGTTAATTAATCATTTGGTTAAAATGAAATGAATGAATATGTTAATTAATCATTTGGTTAAAATGAAATGAATGAATGTGTTAATTATTCATTTGGTTAAAATGAAATGAATGAATGTATTAATTAATCATTTGGTTAAAATGAAATGAATGAATGTATTAATTTATTCATTTGGTTAAAATGAAATGAATGAATGTATTAATTAATCATTTGGTTAAAATGAAATGAATGAATGTATTAATTAATCATTTGGTTAAAATGAAATGAATGAATGTGTTAATTAATCATTTGGTTAAAATAAAATGAATGAATGTATTAATTAATCATTTGGTTAATATGAAATGAATGAATGTGTTAATTAATCATTTGGTTAAAATGAAATGAATGAATGTGTTAATTAATCATTTGGTTAAAATGAAATGAATGAATGTGTTAATTAATCATTTGGTTAATATGAAATGAATGAATGTGTTAATTAATCATTTTGTTAAAATGAAATGAATGAATGTGTTAATTAATCATTTGGTTAAAATAAAATGAATGAATGTATTAATTAATCATTTGGTTAATATGAAATGAATGAATGTGTTAATTAATCATTTGGTTAAAATGAAATGAATGAATGTGTTAATTAATCATTTTGTTAAAATGAAATGAATGAATGTATTAATTAATCAATTGGTTAAAATGAAATGAATGAATGTATTAATTAATCATTTGGTTAAAATGAAATGAATGAATGTATTAATTAATAATTTGGTTAAAATGAAATGAATGAATGTGTTAATTAATCATTTGGTTAAAATGAAATGAATGAATGTGTGAATTAATCATTTGGTTAAAATGAAATGAATGAATGTGTTAATTAATCATTTGGTTAAAATGAAATGAATGAATGTGTTAATTAATCATTTTGTTAAAATGAAATGAATGAATGTGTTAATTAATCATTTGGTTAAAATGAAATGAATGAATGTATTAATTAATCATTTGGTGAATATGAAATGAATGAATGTGTTAATTAATCATTTGGTTAAAATGAAATGAATGAATGTGTTAATTAATCATTTGGTTAAAATGAAATGAATGAATGTGTTAATTAATCATTTTGTTAAAATGAAATGAATGAATGTATTAATTAATCATTTGGTTAAAATGAAATGAATGAATGTGTTAATTAATCATTTGGTTAAAATGAAATGAATGAATGTGTTAATTAATCATTTGGTTAATATGAAATGAATGAATGTGTTAATTAATCATTTGGTTAATATGAAATGAATGAATGTGGTAATTAATCATTTTGTTAAAATGAAATGAATGAATGTATTAATTAATCATTTGGTTAATATGAAATGAATGAATGTGTTAATTAATCATTTGGTTAATATGAAATGAATGAATGTGTTAATTAATAATTTGGTTAATATGAAATGAATGAATGTATTAATTAATCATTTGGTTAAAATGAAATGAATGAATGTATTAATTAATAATTTGGTTAAAATGAAATGAATGAATGTGTTAATTAATAATTTGGTTAAAATGAAATGAATGAATGTGTGAATTAATCATTTGGTTAAAATGAAATGAATGAATGTGTTAATTAATCATTTGGTTAAAATGAAATGAATGAATGTATTAATTAATCATTTGTTTAAAATGAAATGAATGAATGTGTTAATTAATCATTTGGTTAAAATGAAATGAATGAATGTGTTAATTAATCATTTGTTTAAAATGAAATGAATGAATGTGTTAATTAATCATTTGGTTAAAATGAAATGAATGAATGTATTAATTAATCATTTGGTTAAAATAAAATGAATGAATGTATTAATTAATCATTTGGTTAATATGAAATGAATGAATGTGTTAATTAATCATTTGGTTAAAATGAAATGAATGAATGTGTTAATTAATCATTTGGTTAAAATGAAATGAATGAATGTGTTAATTAATCATTTGGTTAATATGAAATGAATGAATGTGTTAATTAATCATTTTGTTAAAATGAAATGAATGAATGTGTTAATTAATCATTTGGTTAAAATAAAATGAATGAATGTATTAATTAATCATTTGGTTAATATGAAATGAATGAATGTGTTAATTAATCATTTGGTTAAAATGAAATGAATGAATGTGTTAATTAATCATTTTGTTAAAATGAAATGAATGAATGTATTAATTAATCAATTGGTTAAAATGAAATGAATGAATGTATTAATTAATCATTTGGTTAAAATGAAATGAATGAATGTATTAATTAATAATTTGGTTAAAATGAAATGAATGAATGTGTTAATTAATCATTTGGTTAAAATGAAATGAATGAATGTGTGAATTAATCATTTGGTTAAAATGAAATGAATGAATGTGATAATTAATCATTTGGTTAAAATGAAATGAATGAATGTGTTTATTAATCATTTTGTTAAAATGAAATGAATGAATGTGTTAATTAATCATTTGGTTAAAATGAAATGAATGAATGTATTAATTAATCATTTGGTTAATATGAAATGAATGAATGTGTTAATTAATCATTTGGTTAAAATGAAATGAATGAATGTGTTAATTAATCATTTGGTTAAAATGAAATGAATGAATGTGTTAATTAATCATTTTGTTAAAATGAAATGAATGAATGTATTAATTAATCATTTGGTTAAAATGAAATGAATGAATGTGTTAATTAATCATTTGGTTAAAATGAAATGAATGAATGTGTTAAATAATCATTTGGTTAATATGAAATGAATGAATGTGTTAATTAATCATTTGGTTAATATGAAATGAATGAATGTGGTAATTAATCATTTTGTTAAAATGAAATGAATGAATGTATTAATTAATCATTTGGTTAATATGAAATGAATGAATGTATTAATTAATCATTTGGTTAATATGAAATGAATGAATGTGTTAATTAATCATTTGGTTAATATGAAATGAATGAATGTATTAATTAATCATTTGGTTAAAATGAAATGAATGAATGTATTAATTAATAATTTGGTTAAAATGAAATGAATGAATGTGTTAATTAATAATTTGGTTAAAATGAAATGAATGAATGTGTGAATTAATCATTTGGTTAAAATGAAATGAATGAATGTGTTAATTAATCATTTGGTTAAAATGAAATGAATGAATGTATTAATTAATCATTTGTTTAAAATGAAATGAATGAATGTGTTAATTAATCATTTGGTTAAAATGAAATGAATGAATGTGTTAATTAATCATTTGTTTAAAATGAAATGAATGAATGTGTTAATTAATCATTTTGTTAAAATGAAATGAATGAATGTATTAATTAATAATTTGGTTAAAATGAAATGAATGAATGTGTTAATTAATCATTTGGTTAATATGAAATGAATGAATGTGTTAATTAATCATTTGGTTAAAATGAAATGAATGAATGTGTTAATTAATCATTTGGTTAAAATGAAATGAATGAATGTGTTAATTAATCATTTTGTTAAAATGAAATGAATGAATGTATTAATTAATCATTTGGTTAAAATGAAATGAATGAATGTGTTAATTAATCATTTGGTTAATATGAAATGAATGAATGTGTTAATTAATCATTTGGTTAAAATGAAATGAATGAATGTGTTAATTAATCATTTGGTTAAAATGAAATGAATGAATGTGTTAATTAATCATTTTGTTAAAATGAAATGAATGAATGTATTAATTAATCATTTGGTTAAAATGAAATGAATGAATGTGTTAATTAATCATTTCGTTAAAATGAAATGAATGAATGTGTTAATTAATCATTTGGTTAATATGAAATGAATGAATGTGTTAATTAATCATTTGGTTAATATGAAATGAATGAATGTGGTAATTAATCATTTTGTTAAAATGAAATGAATGAATGTATTAATTAATCATTTGGTTAATATGAAATGAATGAATGTATTAATTAATCATTTGGTTAATATGAAATGAATGAATGTGTTAATTAATCATTTGGTTAATATGAAATGAATGAATGTATTAATTAATCATTTGGTTAAAATGAAATGAATGAATGTATTAATTAATAATTTGGTTAAAATGAAATGAATGAATGTGTTAATTAATAATTTGGTTAAAATGAAATGAATGAATGTGTGAATTAATCATTTGGTTAAAATGAAATGAATGAATGTGTTAATTAATCATTTGGTTAAAATGAAATGAATGAATGTATTAATTAATCATTTGTTTAAAATGAAATGAATGAATGTGTTAATTAATCATTTGGTTAAAATGAAATGAATGAATGTGTTAATTAATCATTTGTTTAAAATGAAATGAATGAATGTGTTAATTAATCATTTGGTTAAAATGAAATGAATGAATGTATTAATTAATCATTTGGTTAAAATGAAATGAATGAATGTGTTAATTAATCATTTGGTTAATATGAAATGAATGAATGTGTTAATTAATCATTTGGTTAAAATGAAATGAATGAATGTGTTAATTAATCATTTGGTTAAAATGAAATGAATGAATGTGTTAATTAATCATTTTGTTAAAATGAAATGAATGAATGTATTAATTAATCATTTGGTTAAAATGAAATGAATGAATGTGTTAATTAATCATTTGGTTAATATGAAATGAATGAATGTGTTAATTAATCATTTGGTTAAAATGAAATGAATGAATGTGTTAATTAATCATTTGGTTAAAATGAAATGAATGAATGTGTTAATTAATCATTTTGTTAAAATGAAATGAATGAATGTATTAATTAATCATTTGGTTAAAATGAAATGAATGAATGTGTTAATTAATCATTTTGTTAATATGAAATGAATGAATGTGTTAATTAATCATTTGGTTAAAATGAAATGAATGAATGTATTAATTAATCATTTGGTTAAAATGAAATGAATGAATGTATTAATTAATCATTTGGTTAATATGAAATGAATGAATGTATTAATTAATCATTTGGTTAAAATGAAATGAATGAATGTATTAATTAATCATTTGGTTAAAATGAAATGAATGAATGTGTTAATTAATCATTTGGTTAAAATAAAATGAATGAATGTATTAATTAATCATTTGTTTAAAATGAAATGAATGAATGTATTAATTAATCATTTGGTTAAAATGAAATGAATGAATGTATTAATTAATCATTTGGTTAAAATGAAATGAATGAATATGTTAATTAATCATTTGGTTAAAATGAAATGAATGAATGTGTTAATTAATCATTTGGTTAAAATGAAATGAATGAATGTATTAATTAATCATTTGGTTAAAATGAAATGAATGAATGTATTAATTAATCATTTGGTTAAAATGAAATGAATGAATGTGTTAATTAATCATTTGGTTAAAATGAAATGAATGAATGTATTAATTAATCATTTGGTTAAAATGAAATGAATGAATGTGTTAATTAATCATTTGGTTAAAATGAAATGAATGAATGTGTTAATTATTCATTTGGTTAAAATGAAATGAATGAATGTATTAATTAATCATTTGTTTAAAATGAAATGAATGAATGTATTAATTAATCATTTGGTTAAAATGAAATGAAAGAATGTATTAATTATTCATTTGGTTAAAATGAAATGAATGAATGTGTTAATTATTCATTTGGTTAAAATGAAATGAATGAATGTATTAATTAATCATTTGTTTAAAATGAAATGAATGAATGTGTTAATTAATCATTTAGTTAAAATTAAATGAATGAATGTGTTAATTAATCATTTGGTAAAAATGTAATGAATGAATGTGTTAATTAATCATTTGGTTAAAATGAAATGAATGAATGTATTAATTAATCATTTGGTTAAAATGTAATGAATGAATGTGTTAATTAATCATTTGGTTAAAATGAAATGAATGAATGTATTAATTAATCATTTGGTTAAAATGTAATGAATGAATGTGTTAATTAATCATTTGTTTAAAATGAAATGAATGAATGTATTAATTAATCATTTGGTTAAAATGTAATGAATGAATGTGTTAATTAATCATTTGGTTAAAATGAAATGAATGAATGTATTAATTAATCATTTGGTTAAAATGTAATGAATGAATGTATTAATTAATCATTTGGTTAAAATGTAATGAATGAATGTATTAATTAATCATTTGTTTAAAATGAAATGAATGAATGTATTAATTAATCATTTGTTTAAAATGAAATGAATGAATGTGTTAATTAATCATTTGGTTAAAATGAAATGAATGAATGTGTTAATTAATCATTTGGTTAAAATGAAATGAATGAATGTGTTAATTAATCATTTGGTTAAAATGTAATGAATGAATGTATTAATTAATCATTTGGTTAAAATGAAATGAATGAATGTGTTAATTATTCATTTGGTTAAAATGAAATGAATGAATGTATTAATTAATCATTTGTTTAAAATGAAATGAATGAATGTATTAATTAATCATTTGGTTAAAATGAAATGAAAGAATGTATTAATTATTCATTTGGTTAAAATGAAATGAATGAATGTGTTAATTATTCATTTGGTTAAAATGAAATGAATGAATGTATTAATTAATCATTTGTTTAAAATGAAATGAATGAATATGTTAATTAATCATTTAGTTAAAATTAAATGAATGAATGTGTTAATTAATCATTTGGTAAAAATGTAATGAATGAATGTGTTAATTAATCATTTGGTTAAAATGAAATGAATGAATGTATTAATTAATCATTTGGTTAAAATGTAATGAATGAATGTGTTAATTAATCATTTGGTTAAAATGAAATGAATGAATGTATTAATTAATCATTTGGTTAAAATGTAATGAATGAATGTGTTAATTAATCATTTGTTTAAAATGAAATGAATGAATGTATTAATTAATCATTTGGTTAAAATGTAATGAATGAATGTGTTAATTAATCATTTGGTTAAAATTAAATGAATGAATGTATTAATTAATCATTTGGTTAAAATGTAATGAATGAATGTATTAATTAATCATTTGGTTAAAATGTAATGAATGAATGTATTAATTAATCATTTGTTTAAAATGAAATGAATGAATGTATTAATTAATCATTTGTTTAAAATGAAATGAATGAATGTATTAATTAATCATTTGGTTAAAATGAAATGAATGAATGTATTAATTAATCATTTGGTTAAAATGTAATGAATGAATGTATTAATTAATCATTTGGTTAAAATGTAATGAATGAATGTATTAATTAATCATTTGTTTAAAATGAAATGAATGAATGTATTAATTAATCATTTGTTTAAAATGAAATGAATGAATGTGTTAATTAATCATTTGGTTAAAATGAAATGAATGAATGTGTTAATTAATCATTTGGTTAAAATGAAATGAATGAATGTGTTAATTAATCATTTGGTTAAAATGTAATGAATGAATGTATTAATTAATCATTTGGTTAAAATGAAATGAATGAATGTATTAATTAATCATTTGGTTAAAATGAAATGAATGAATGTGTTAATTAATCATTTGGTAAAATGAAATGAATGAATGTGTTAATTAATCATTTGGTTAAAATGAAATTAATGAATGTGTTAATTAATCATTTGGTTAAAATGAAATGAATGAATGAATGTATTAATCATTTGGTTAAAATGAAATTAATGAATGAATGTATTAATCATTTGGTTAAAATGAAATGAATGAATGAATGTATTAATCATTTGGTTAAAATGAAATGAATGAATGATTGTATGAATCATTTGGTTAAAATGAAATGAATTAATGAATGTATTAATCATTTGGTTAAAATGAAATGAATGAATGAATGTATTAATCATTTGGTTAAAATGAAATGAATGAATGAATGTATTAATCATTTGGTTAAAATGAAATGAATGAATGAATGTATTAATCATTTGGTTAAAATGAAATGAATGAATGAATGTATTAATCATTTGGTTAAAATGAAATTAATGAATGAATGTATTAATCATTTGGTTAAAATGAAATGAATGAATGATTGTATGAATCATTTGGTTAAAATGAAATGAATGATTGTATGAATCATTTGGTCAAAATGTCAAAAAATTATTTTGGCATGTGTTAATCATTTTTGGTTAACATGAATTTGATGAATGAGTTCGTTCATCATTTTTGGTTAACATTAAATTAATCAGTGTATTAGTCATTTGGTTAACATGAAATTGATTATTGTAATAATTACTTATTTAATTTAAATCAATGATTTGTATTATTTATTGTACACAAAGCATTTTAAAATCCTCCACTTCCTGGTACTCTCAAAGTGATGCTGGTTTCTTGTTGCCCCCAAGAGCCCACGAGATGCAGTGCACTTTGTGATGTGTTTAGCACTGCTTTGGCCTGTGTAATGCGGGTCATTCAATTCACAATGAGCGAACACGTCCCTGAGAGTATGAGTATTCGTTTTGGTGTAACGGTAATCATGCCATAGAACAGCTTTCTCTTTAAGTCTCAACAAACAGATGTCCTGCATTAATACTTGGGAACTACAAAAGGTTTGGCAATGATACCAACCTGCCAGAACACTTATTTTTCAGATAACTTGTTACCTGTATACCTACTATTCAGAAATACCAATGACGATTCATAATGTCGTTTTGAATACACCAATGATTCGCCACAATGTGATTTTGATTATGCCACGATTGGTCATCACTTGGTTTTGAGTTTACCAATGGCCATCATTTATTCATTCATTAATTCATCATCATCACCAGCAATGACTTGTAGGCAAGTATGATATGTCTTCAGATAAATTACAGATAGAGTGGGGGTGGGGGGGGGGTGGAGGAGGGAGGATGAAACAAGGGAGGTTGAAACAAGGGGAGTTGGTGGAGCAAGAAGGGGGAAGAGGGACAATGGGAATAAAGAGGAGGCAGCAAGGAGGTGTGGGGGAGCAAGGAGGAATGGGAGGGGAGGAGTGAGGGGGGTCAGAGGGGGAGATAATTGAGAGAGGAGAGAGTCAGGAGTAGTGGGAATGAGGAGCTGAGGCGAGGAAGGGTGGGGGTTAAGAAGCGGGGGGTAGCAAGAAACGGGTGGAGAGCAAAAGTGCAACACCGAGTCACTCGTCCAACGTTTCACCTCTCTCCTCACACCCCTTCCCCTCCCTACATCCAACACTTCCCCTGCTTTGCTCGCTTCACAGGAGAATATTAAGAGAAGAGAGGGGAGCGGAAGGGGGAGAGAATGGAGGGAAAGGGTGAGAGAGGAGGGGAAGGGATGGGGGAAAAGGGTGGGGGGTGGGGAAAGGGTGAGCGGGGATCAGAAGGAGGGGTGAGCAGGGAGCAGGAGGAATAAGCAGGGATCAGGAGGCGAGTGAGAGGGGAACAGGAGGAGTGAGCAGGGAGCAGGAGATGGGGTGAGAGGGGACCAGGGGGATGGGGAGACGGAGCAGGAGAAGGGAGCCAGGGTGTTCCATTACTAAAAAGCGTGAAGAGCACTCACCAAGTGGCTTAATCACTCAAGGAAGCACTTCAATGAAATGGTTGATCAGTAAAAGGTGGCTCAGCAAGCTATAGCAAACTGATTGCATTGTTAATCCGATGTGTGTGAAACACCATTAAGCCGCACCGCAGGTCTCTCTCAAAATACCACCTGTCACCAGCAAATTCAACTCGTCGCTTCACTGAATATGAAAAGGAAGGATCTTCTTCATCTTCTTTTTAAAGTTTATGGTGTTTTCAGAGCAGCGAGGCTCTATATACATCACAGGCTCAGACATAATCGGTGAACAAAGGAGCCTTTTGTGAATCCAAAATACTAAATGAATTTCCCACCTTCCTTTAAAAGCCCCAGAACCACCTTGCAGAGAATGCTTCTGGTTCAAATGGGCAAAAATGTTCGGCAGATCTGACATGCCAATGCCCACTTTGAAATAGACTCAATCTGAGTCCGTCATATGGAGGGAATTTAAAAAACTGATGATTCAAATCTTTGGGTTTCCTACAAGTATTGCAGGTCCCAGGAGAGTGACACCCTATCCTATGGAGGTATGAATTAAGATGACAGAGCAGGACGGATGGCAGGCTTTCTTAAATAAATAAACAAATATGCTTCGGTATTCGGTATAAGAATTGGTGGTATCTTACATTTTTCAGATTTTACTCCAGATTTCGTCACATATTTAGCCCTCGGGATCCAATCCTCAAACTTGAACACAGATTTTGATGATATATTTTAATTAGTCCATAAGAGTAGATCGTGTTTCCAAGGCAAGGCACGTTTCAATAGGCCGAAACAAAATGATGGCTAGGACCCCTGAGAGGTGATGTTAAGCTGCCTGGGGATAAAGTCTTTCATGAAGGTAAGCCATTATTACTCTTCAAAAGTGATGTTTATATTTATCCAAACATCCAGTTGTCATTCATGCACTACTTCGGAGTTCCTCAAGTGTGCACGCATAGTTTGGGGCTGCTACGTTTCATGGTTTTGGAGTTATGGAGGAGGCACACACACAAACACACACTGACAAACATTGCCTCTTGTTATTATATTGTTGCGGATCTCCCGAAGCCCGTTCACGTTACAAAGGGGGGATTAAACCCCTTTTTCCCCTTGGGTCTTCATGTCCATGAGGCCAATCGCCACTTCCGCAGCAAGCATGAGAAAGGGTATCGGGTCCACACCGCACGTACCTTTGGTACCCACGCTGCTACGAAAACGGGGGTCAGACCTCGCACAAGCCATGCTAATCGATTACGCCCGAGCGGTGTGCGTATCACGTGACTTGTGCCGTTACTTTATATGGAACCCAATTCGAGCAGTTCTATTCGTACCACGCGAGGACAATTAATTGAAGGGACAGGAACGGTCAAATAAGAGGAATAACACAATTTATTTACAATGATCCACAGAGACACAGAGCAGGCACTTAAACAACGTTAACTTATCCCCAGACAATGGGCCCAATCACTCACACGGGGAAATGGAAGAAGAGCAGGTTCGCGCACCAAACGCGCCTTGCTGCCGGTCGCTCCCGGACAGCTCGCCCTGCGTGGCCCTCTGGTGGTCACGGCACGTATGCAGGGAAAATGCAGGCAGGAGGAGATCGCGTGTCTGTGGCCCAGAATGGGTCGCCTTCAAAAGCGCGATTATACAGCGGCAGAGCACAGGGTACAGGGCACGGGGAGAGTTTGTGTACAACGAGGCTATTACAATAGTCAATTCAAGCACTTCGACTTGTTCCGGGCTGGGCGACTTTCACTCCTCGTCTCTCGTTCTTGCTCTCACCCGTTCTGCCGCGTTCTCTCTCGAACTCTGCTCCATGAACTCTGAACTCTAATGGGCTCGGGGCAGGGCCTTATATGGCACCTCCCCGATCTTACCCGAATGTTCCAAGCCCCGCCTCCTGCCGCCGTGGTAAGCCACTCCCCTCGAGCCCTGATTGGTGGCTCGCGGCTCACCGGCCACTCCCTCTGCAGCGCCTCCCTTCGGCCTTGCCAGACTTGTTGAAGGCCTACCACGTGGCATTACCAGCCCAAAAGACCGCCCTACTCACGGGCCTGCTCAACGCAAAACTAACACAGGAAAGGACTACCTTACATTTACTAAGAAATAACTGAACTATCACGAGGCTTCATGTTGTGGTGTGTCTACCTACGAGGGGGAGTCATCCTTTTTTCTCAAAACCGCAATACTACACCCCTCTCTCACCAGACTCGTCGCGAGTCGAACCCAACAGTGGAACGACCGGTAGAGCCTGGCATGCAAAATTACCATTACGTTTAAATGTGACACATAGGTGTGGTTCCCCCTAACATTTACTCTGACCCATGTGTGCGACAGTTTTAACACTAAATATGTCCCTCCTATTGCGTTGAGCATCTATCTAACAGTTTCACACCCACAACTACCCGAGTATTTCCGGAATTTTCAAACTAAACACATAGCCGGTGGGCACATTCTTATATTTACAAGCACATAACTTAACTTAATTTACAATGCTATGACCCAGGACCTGTTCTTTTTGGAAGAGAAGATTAGAGGGGAGAGAAAACACAACAAAACACTCATAAATGGCACTTGCTGCTTGCATCTTGCATCTTGCTTCTTGCTTCTTCTGTGTGCATATAACAAACCGGCTGGCCCCCCGACCGGCATACAGGCCATTTGAAGAATCGGGGTCATCTGAACTTGCAGAACTTCTTTATCCCTAGCACACAATAGTAAAACAATGCACACACTTTCTTTTATTCTTCATTGGCCAGCAGGGCCAATCTCACGTGGTCCAACTGCGTGGCATGAATGCCACTCAAACAAGTGGTCCAAAGGTGCAAGATGATTTTGCAGAAAGATGCCGCACAGCAGAGATGCAAGGCCACAAAGCGTGTGGTCCTTAAGTGACAAGGGTGCAGCAAAAGATGTTTGGCAGCAAAGTGCTGCACAGGTCGACTGCACGGATGAAGCAATGGTACAGCAAAAGGTGGTTTATGGCAGCAAGGTGCTGCACACTGCACAGGTCGGCTGCATAGATGTAATAAGGGTGCAGCAAAAGGACAAGGCAGCAAGGTGCTGCACAGTTCGGCCTCCAAAAGAGTCCTGGGGTGGGGAGGAGAGACAAAGCACAACAAGCAAGCGGAAAAGACGCAATGGCACACAGAAAAACAAGGTGGTGCGGCGTGAGGGACGCAGAAGAGCGAGCAGAGCAGGCTCATCCCCAACTGTCTGTACCCCCCACCGTTGGCTACACTACCCTAGCCCCCCTTGTATTTAGAATCCGTCTCTACGTCTTGTCTCCAATATCCCCCTCTATGCCAAATTCGTCTCCAATCCCTCCCAAGAAGGAAGGTATGGAACAAACACAATGTCACTCTTACGTCGTGATGCGTCTCACTGCTCAAATGGCTTACAGAGCCTCGGTATGGAGCTCGTCCTCCTCTGTGAATGGCGGTGGATGGTGCGAAGGGATTTCTCTTCCTAACTACTCTGCTAAACATTTACTCATTTAAACTACCTGGGGTCGTACCCTGCCAATCGGCCTCTTTAATCTATGTGGTTCTAAGAACACGAATTCCCATTGCCCACACTGTGGTGCCCTCCAAATTTGGGTCTCACTCCCACAAATTTTCACTCGTGCCCTCGCACAATTTCGGGGCTGGGTCGTGTGGCCCCACCAGCAGGTCTACCTACCTGTGCACCTCCGCCACTGAAGCCACCACCCGAGCTTACCTGCTCCTCCCGACTACCTAATTGGGGAAGGCTCTCCCTGGCTCTTACCCCCTGATGCCCAACTTGGCATTGGGCAACCCGGGTCCTCTCCTGGGATCCTCGGGCCCCACTCAACAACTACCCTAACCGGCTCCCAGAGTCTACCTACGGCCTCAACTGGCTGACAAACTACCAGTGGCGGAGTGCCCCAATAACCATACGCACCAATTAAGCCACACGCCCAGCCATTCCACAGTCTCATGCACCCTACAAAGCACTTCTCTCTACCAACAGCACCACAGGTGTCAATATCCACGCAAATTTACCGATGCCCTCTACCTGGCTTTACACTACCCCCCGGGCTTCCGTGAATGGGTTCCACTCTCCCCCCCATTCAGTCCTTCGCACCATGCACTCCTCACCAATCATTCCACACCTTTTATCTCGCACACCATTTTTCCCACACACCTCAACACAATTCCATTTATCTCAGCACACAATGCATCATCAAACACACAGCATCATCTACTTAACTACTTTCCCCTAAAACTCGTGCTTCCCTCGTCGTCCCTTTCAACTAAGCACACCCTTTTTCTTTATCAACCACCTAAACTCTCTATGTCCCCTCTATAGTTCAGGTGTCCTACTTAAATCTCTGTCCCTAAAGTCTTCTAGATCCCTAACATTATCCTAGCCCTCCCTTGGCAAGCTTTGGTGCCCCATGGAGGCAACCATTGCTGGCACCCCTATGTGCCTATCACTGCCATCCCCCTAAACTAGTGCTCATGGGCCCCCTCCATGTGAGGAATGGTGACACTACCATTCCCCCACGTGGGGGGGGGGGGGGATTCACTACTCTCACTCCTCTACACTACGAGCCTCTCCGTCATTCGAGGTACTGGGTCCTGCCTCGGCCTTTAAGGCCAAGGTGATCCATGAGGGCACCTGCTCGCCCGTGTCGGGTCTCACTCGGTCGGCATGGACGATTCGAGGGAGGGCTCGTGGTCCCATTTTGATCTTATTGACCACGTCACAAATTTGTGCCAGGACAACCCCCGGGCCTTGCCAAGGCGAGGTGAGTTTGGGGAATCTGCCCTTCCATCTCCGGGGATTGAAGAACCAAATCTTCATCCCCGGAGAATACTGGCTCCCCTGGCTCCGGTGGTCGTACCTGCGCTTCATCTTGGCACCTGCCAGCTGAAGCTGGCGGCATGTGAAGGCATGGACCCTCTCAATGCATTCCTCTAGGTGACGTGCATAGCCCTCCCCCAGCGGTCTATTAGGGGTTTCTGGCACGGGACCGCATAGCAGATCGGCGGGAGCCCGCAACTCCCGCCCGTACATGAGCAGCGCTGGACTGCATGCGGTGCTGGACATGGCCCCGTGCTGGCTAGTTCGGTAGGCCATTAACAAATACGGGAGATGTTCGTCCCAGTCGTCCTGACGGGTGGTGGTGAATAGTGCCAATTGTTGGATCAGGGTCCGGTTGAACCTTTCCACCATCCCGTCAGATTGTGGTCTTAAGGGCGTTGTTCTTGTTTTCCGAATTGACAGGAGCCTGCACACATCTTTTAACAATTGACTCTCAAAATTTCGACCCTGGTCGGTGTGCAGCTCCTCCGGAATCCCATGCCGACAAACAAATCCTTCCACGAAGGCCTGTGCCACAACCCCGGCTTCTTGGTTAGGGAGGGCATAGGCCTCCGGCCACTTGGTGAAATAGTCCATAACTACGAGGATGTATTTATTACCTTGGCGGGTACGGGGTAGTGGCCCTAATATGTCCATAGCCACCCGCTCAAGGGGGTTAGGGTTAGGGTTAACCTGGTTAACCCCCCACCTGGTGTAATTGAAGGGGGGCCCTCATCCTCCGTGCTGGTCACTTTTTAGCAGTACAGGCGTCGCATCTCCGACACCAGTCCTGTATATCGCGCCCCATATTTACCCAATAGAACCTCCAGCGGATCCGAGATGTTGTCTTGGTTCTGCCCAAATGGCCGCCGGGGTGGGTACCATGCACCTGCTGCAAAAATGTGGTCTTTTTTTTTTTTTTTTTTTGTATACTGAATCGAGGCTCGTGAAAGAGCTAACATTTATTTCACAAACAAAAATTGCTCTGGGACTAGGTACTAAATTGGCTTAAATTGCTCTGGGACTATCACCAGCCAGGAAGATTTCTCAGAGGGAATCTCTACCCACTTGCGGTACAAGATGTTGTCTTTCAATTCCAGGGTTTGCCAATGAGCCCAATATGCATTTGTTGGCGCCCCGAGGGGGGTGACCTCTTCCCCACTAGGTCTTCTTCCCAATCGAACCCATTCGTGCACCGGTCCCAGTACGGGATCCTCCCGCTGGGCCGTGCTCCAAGCCGAAGTTCCAAATTCCTCATCGGCGGTTAGTGGCAAGATTGGCCCTCTCAACCGGGTTGCACAGAATACGAAGGTAGGGGTGGGGTCTGCCAATTGTTCCCTGTCCTCGTGTCTCGCACAAAATTTACAGTTTTCCCCCAAAGAGGGGACGTCGAGAGAGTGCGTCGGCATTCCCATGGGCCTTTCCGGCCCTATGGGTCACATTAAAATCGTACTGCTGCAACTTTTCCAACCACCTTGCAATTTGGCCCTCAGGTTCCTTGAACCGGAGGAGCCATTGCAGGGAGGAATGGTCAATTCGAACCAGAAATTTCCGCCCATACAGGTACGGGTGGAAATGGCTCATGGCAGCCAGCATCGCCAATAACTCTTTACGAGTGACGCAATAATTTCGCTTGGGCCTACTCATGGCCCGACTATAATAGGCGATCACTCTCTCCACGCCCTCCTGTGTCTGGAACAAGACCGCACCAAATCCCTCTTGGCTTGCATCCATGTCCAGGGTAAACGTCCCGTCACTGGTGGGGTAAGGTAGAATGGGTGCGGATGTCAAACACCCCTTCAATGCTAGGAAGGCCTCATTGCACTCCCTTGTCCAATTTAACCTCGTCCCCTTCTCCGTAAGCCGGTGAAGGGGCCGGGCTATCTCCGCAAATTTTGCCACAAAACGCCTGTAATAGGAGCAGAGTCCCAAAAAACCCCGCACCTATTTGATGTTACGAGGTGCGGGCCACTCCTCTACCGCTGTAATTTTGCCTGGGTCTGTTTTTACCCCCTCGCGACTGATGACGTGACCTAGATAGGCCACTACTTTGGCAAACAAAGTGCACTTACTCGGACACAACTTCAACACTGCCTGTCTGAGGCACCCAAACACCCGGTCCAAATTAGCTATGGCTTGGGGAAATGTTCTCGCATGCACGTCATCCAGGTACACCAGGCATGACTGCCATGGCATGCCGCCCAGTACATGCTCCATCAATCGTTCAAAGGTGGCGGAGGCGTTACACAAGCCAAACGGCATCACAGTGAACTGATACAGCCCCTTACCTGTGGAAAATGCCGTTTTTTCCTTCCCTGCCCTATCCATCTCCACCTGTCAATACCCACTCTTAAGGTCCAAGGTTGAGAACCAATTTGAGCCCGCAACGGCATCGAGGGTATAGTCAATTCTTGGCAGGGGATACAAGTCTTTGAGTGTCACGTTGTTTAGTTGGCGATAGTCCACGCAAAACCGCGTGGTTCCATCTTTCTTTTGAACCAACACAACGGGTGACATCCAAGGACTTCCCGAAGACTCAATGATACCTGCATTGAGCATTTTTTTCTACCTGCTCATCAGCTTCCTCCCTCTTGCTCCAAGGGAGCCGTGGGGCGGGCTGACGAATAGGCCGGGCCTCACCGGTGAGGATCTGATGTTTCACCAGGCCCGTACGTCCAATATCCTCGGAGGACAAGGAGAAGATATCCAAATGGGTTTCAATTAATTTGTGTAAGGCCTCCTGTTGGGCCTCCTCCAACTCTACACTACTCCGGTTTACCATCTCACAAATGGGATCGGACCAATTCCTACTAGTTTCTAGGGACTCCCTCCGGGACCGGCTCGGCTGGATTTTCTCGTCCCTCACCTGCCGTGACTTCGTTAACTGGGGTGCAGCCGGCTATCTTCGTGCCCCGTCCTATAGTGCGTGGTTCTGTACTCACATTAATTACTCGGACGGCCACCACCGGCCCGTTCGTTTTTACGAGGGTGCGGCCTACGACTAAGCCCGGGACGGACTGCGCTGCCACCGGTTCGACCAGGCCGCAGGACCCTTGCCAGCTTGGGTGAGCTCGCCATCGGGCCGGCACTATGGCCTCGGCCCTCGGGGGAATGGTCACGGCCTCAGAAGCCTCCAGCTCCGTCCTTTCGGCCGTGCTCACCCCGTCCAATGGCAGCTCATCTACTCCCACTTGCAGGGTCCCCCGGCATAAATCGATTTTACAACCGCTGGCAGTCAACAGATCTAGCCCGATTAGGTACGGGTCGCACACCTCCGCCAGACTTGTATTGTTGAAGGCCTACCACGTGGCATTTCCAGCCCAAAAGACCGCCCTACTCACGGGCCTGCTCAACGCAAAACTAACACTGGAAAGGACTACCTTACATTTACTAAGAAATAAATGAACTATCGCAAGGCCTCATGTTGTGGTGCATCTACCTACGAGGGGAAATTAACCTTTATTCTCAAAACCGCAACAATATATTAGAATAAAGGAAATTATAAGATTAAGTGAATGTGTTCCAGATCAAGAGTGAACCTTCAAGGCCTGTGGAGCTCATGAAACAAACATTATTACGCTGGTTCTGTTTCAAATCCCATCGATTGATATTGAGATTTATCAGGTGACTGATGTACAGCAGGTTATGAGGAATAAAAAGCTTCACCTTCACCTGTTCCCTGCATTCAGAACTGCTTGCAATATGTTGCTGAGAATTGGAGATTACAAGGCCGACCACTTTTCCTCATTCTCATCCGAGAAGACAACCTTCGGTGAGCAGCAGCAGAAGGTAGAATCTGAGTGAGGAATGCTCTGAATTGCTATTCTGTGCGGTTCATTCATTGCGTGGAATATAACCAAGTGAATGGAGTGTCATCCTCAGGGAGCTCTTCATGACTGCACGAGTCATGATGACCTTGAGATGAGCCAAAAACCCACAGGTTGATGAGGTGGAGTACACCGAGCTTTCTAATCTTTCACTATTTAACAGGGGTGAACGTTTTGCACCGATGATGGATATGCTGACAGGCTTCAAAAAAGGCATTGTGGGAAAGGTCAAAGTTCGTGTCGACAGAATTCAAGTAAGTATGTCTAACTCAGTTGGTGAAGTAAGTGGAGGTATCTGTTACATGATGAGATGCGACCGAGTGAAAAGGTGAGTGAAAATGGAGTTATTTATTTCCTGACTTTTGGCACAGTTGGTGAGCGTTACCTTCTGTCCCATTCAGGCTCTGATGTCGGGAGCTATGCTGCAGCAGCTGGACTTTCTGCGACTGAGCGAACATAGCGAGTAAGTGAACTGTTATAGTCACAGGTGCCATGCTATCGTACTGTTGGAACGGTATACCTGCTGGGACGCCATGACAGGGGTGTTTATAAACATTGTGTTTTCATGAGGCACATACATCATCTTTCCCTGACATGCCGACTGCTGCACAACAGGACGTGGCCGAGGCCTGGTTCAAAATGAAAACTAAAAACCTGCTCTCAAACGTGACACCTGTCAATAAAGTCTCAGCTTTATTTTATATATCTATTCATATTCAGCCTGTGGCTGCTTGGCTTTATTGTTGGGGGTAATGCTGTATATCTGGGGCGTGGCCATGCTGTTGATGCAATGCCCCCCTTACCAGCTAGCTGGCACTCATTTTGCTGACCTCGGAAGGATGACAGGCTGAGTCTACCCACCTGGTGTTAATTCAACAGCATGGCAGGGGGCTTGAACTAAAGACCCTAGGATCTTAAGCCAGCCACCTTAACTGTAAGACAACACCAGGCTTAAGCCTCAACTATGAATGCAACACTTACTGACTAAGAAGGTTTGCTTTTTATTTTTGTTTGTTTTTGTATAGACAGTCAAAGCTCGTGGAAGAGCTAGAACACAGAATGGATCAGGACACCACAAATGGAACAACAGGAGAAGGGGGAAACGTCAACAGCAGGACAGAGGGAGAAAATAGACAGAGACGGACAAACAAGGGATGCAGGGGTAGAGGAGAACGCAAGGGGTGGACAAGATGGAGACATAAGCTAAATGTTTGAATGGGTGATTTAACGGGATGGTTTTGGATGGGATATGACTTGAGATGGTGGTGAACAGCTGACCTGAAGACCTGGAGGGCAAAATGAGATTTAAGAGTCTGGAAGTTTGTTCCACAGGTGGGGAAAAAGAGGAACAAATGAGTGGAGGTGAGCAGTGGTTCTGGATTTTGGCAGATTCACTAGGATGGGGTTGCTGGTAGACCGTAGCATGGGGTTGCTGGTAGACCGTAGGATGGGGTTGCTGGTAGACCGTAGGATGGCGTTGCTGGTAGACCGTAGGATGGGGTTGCTGGTAGACCGTGTGTGTCCTGCACATACATGGCGGGGGGGGGGGGGGGCAATGCAAGGAGAGGGCAGAGGATGCAAGACCAGAAATGAGGCAGAAGAAGGCAGAGACCACCGACCCGGAAGCGATGGCAAAGTGTTGAAGCCATAGACTCAGCTTCAATGTGAGGCCTTGGTTTGCACGGCGTCAAACTGATCAAGATGTGAGGCAGGGAAGTCAGCTCAGAAGGGAGAGCAGTACTCCATAAATCTGTGGATGAAGGCCTTGTAGGTGGATAGGTGTTCAGGTGTGCCAAGGGATGATTGAACGAGGGGGATGCACAGTCGGCGACTGGCTTTGGAGGACAACTTTGAAATGTGCTTTTCCCAGGAAAGATCATGGCAGGTAGTGAGACCCAAATTTGAGTGACAGAACTTCTTCAAGAGGATTATTAACAAAGTAGATGGGAGGGTTTTCCAGATGGTCCTTTTGGAGGGACATAGTGAGAGTGTGAGATTTGTCAGGATTGAAAGACATGTTTGACCAGCTTGTGATTTTGTCAAGGTCTGAAGAGAGGGAAGAGGTTGAAGCCTGCCGATCCTAAGAATGAGGGATGTCACGGCACAGGGTGGAGTCATCAGCAAGCAGATGAAGGGGATTTTATCGAGACGGCTAGAGTGTCAGATAGATCATTTATTATGAAGATCAGAAATAAGACTGGACCCACAACACTGCATTGGGCCTTGACAGAGAAAGGATATGAAAGGATTCACTTGGGAGCCCCATGTTGGCTATGAGAGTAGAGGAAGTCAGTAAACCATGTGTGGAGTTGGCCTTGGATTCCATCGGTGGAGAGTTTTGAGAACAAGACAGGATGCCAGATTGTATCAAAAGCACAAGATATGTTCAGAGAGACGGCCCTGATCTCATGCCTGACATTTGAGAACTTTAGACTTGTAAAAATGGTATGTGCTGCTTGTTTGCTTGATTTGATGCTCGGCATTTTAAAAGGATAGAGCATGGACAATGCCAGGAAAGCAATGACAAACACCCGGTATAACCCTTGACAAGAAACTGCTTCGGGAGCACCGACGCTCTATAACAAAGTAGGGTACATCAATTCATATATGTACATGAATAAAAAAAATTTAAGGAGCCGTGTTCATGCATGTGTGACGCTTTTTCACACCGAAGAAAGAAAACTCGAACCTGGCTTTGTTTGCGATGAATCCGCATTAGGTAGCTTAGGAGTCGGTGACTACAACCGCTCGACCACAAAGACCTTTACACGATAAACATCGGTTTATTATTATTATTATAACTAGCAATGGTACCCTCCCTACAGGTGGTGCTTCAATTGGGAGGCCCAAATGAAAAGGCAAAATATCAGAAATTGAAGGCTTTTTTATTATTTTAAACGATTTATATAAACATCCGTTAAATCATATCACACGCAAATCATCAAAATCTAAACAGTATTTGTAGAATTTCAACAAAAGCCACATCACTGTTCATATCGGTAAATATTATTCCATCGTGTTTGGAAAAACTGGAAAATTGGAAAAAAAGTTGGAAAAACAATATAGCCTATTTTACTCCCAGGGGTCCCAGGATTACCCACCCAAAATATCGTTGCGATCGGTTCAGCCGTTTTTGCGGTACCTGGGAACAGACGGACAGACAGACAGACAGACAGACAGACAGACAGACAGACAGACATTTGGTGAATTATAGTGAGATTATTATTATTATTATTATTATTATTATTATTATTAAAAAGACCATTGGCCAGTTGCTTAAAATTCCTTTATCCTTCAGGAAAGATTCCCCTGTAGGTACACTGTGATTCCTTACTCCTCAGTCACATTTGCTCTATGGCTAGGATACGGCGGCCGTACCCCCCCTAAATTGACAGAAACGTGCGGCGGCCGCAGAGTTTCTGAGGTGGCCTCAGGGTGGCCCTAGGGCGTATGGCTATCTTTTACAGGCCGTAGGGGTCGCCGTGGAATTATAGCGCGGAGTTATAACTTTTTTCATTTCTAGGTCGGCCGTAGCCATGACAACTGTAAGTGCTGTTATACATACTAGGGCATGCCCGTACTATATATATATATCTAAAATTATATCCCCCCCCCCCTCTATTTACATGAAATGGTTTGGTCCATGAAATGTTTTGGTCCATTCGCAACGCCAAAGCGAACGGCGAACGGCTTGCGAGTACAGTGACAATCCCCCCCCCCCCCTCTATTTACATGAAATGGTTTTAATTAGTTTTAAAACATAGTTTAACGCCAACATATGGCATGCCCGTACCCGTACTATCCGTAATGGCGCACGCTCTCACAGGAGCTCCGGAAGGTCGCATATCGCAGGAAAGCGAAAGAATCGCAAATTAGTTTTAATTAGTTTTAAAACATCGTTTAACGCCAACATAGCGCCAACATAGTTTGCCGACGGGAAATAAATGAATACGCTCTCAAATGTGCCATCCGAGGCAGAGTCTGTTCGCCACGTTCGGCACACGTGATAGCTCGCTGCTCTCTGATTGGTTGAATCGTTTTTTGGACATAGCTCGGTAACTACTTCTGCGATTAATTTAAAACCTTGAAAAGGCACATCCTCGGGTCCCCAGCAATATACCTGGCAAGTTTCAAGTATATCGGACCCGTGGTTGTCGAGAAACAGCGGTCACAGACAAACAAACACACACACAGACACACACACACACACACACACACACACACACACACACACACACACACACACACAGAGATTGCTGGAATTATAGATAGATGAAAAAGAACTGGTATACGTACAGTGTTCAAAAAGTATCCGACCTTTATTTTTCGTGCGTAAAAAAAAAGAAGTCAGGGAGGCGTTGATTGGTGCACGTATGTAGGCGATCCTAATGCGCACGCGTGAATTTTTTCCCACCTGCAGAAGCTGTCATTCGACGGCAGACCGCCGATGAGTGAGGACATGTAAGCGAGCGCCGTCGGATTTTCGTTTTTGACAAAATGACGGAAAAACTTGAACAACGCAACTGCATCAAATTTTGTGTTTCATCAAACTTGCATCAAAACTGCAACTTGGTTTCTGGGTCGTACCCATAAACCCAGGACTCATCGCCAGTGACCACTGTGTTGGGGAAGCTGGGATCGCTGTTCACAGTCTCCAGCATGTCCTGTGCGATCTCCAAACGGAGTTGCTTCTGCTCAATCGTTAGCAGCTTTGGTACGAACTTTGCTGAGATTCTCCTGAAGCCCAAATCCTCCTTCATAATGGAATGAACGGTGTTGAATCTTGCGGATCGTTTCCACTTGGGAATCGCCAAGCTTTACACAAAATTTGATGCAGTAGCGTTGTTCAAGTTTTTCCGTCATTTTGTCAAAAACGAAAATCCGACGGTGCTCGCTTACATGACCTCACTCATCGGCGGTCTGCCGTCGAATGACAGCTTCTGCAGGTGGGAAAAAATTCACGCGTGCGCATTAGGATCGCCTACATACGTGCACCAATCAACGCCTCCCTAGCTTCTTTTTTTTTACGCACGAAAAATAAAGGTCGGATACTTTTTGAACACAGTATATATACCCACTCGTTACCGTCCGTCTGGCCGCACGTTCGCCTTAGGGCCCCCCCGCGGTCGCCTTGCGGGCACCTTGAGGCTACCTTGAAAATTCTATGGCCGCCGCAGGGACGCCCTAAGGTCACCGTGCGACCCCCACGTTTTCAGTCTCCACAATTTCTAAATACCCCGTGCGGCTACCCGAAAAATAAAGACATATGTGACTGCTACATTGTGTGACCGTGGAAATACTGCGGCCGCCCTATAATTGCTAGTGGCCGTAGATTTTTTAGACCCTACGGGCGCCGAGCCAAATGTGACTGAAGCATTATCGAAAGATTTCTTTGATTGCTGCTATATAAACAACCCTTAGGAAATCCTTTAGGTTGAGGAAATCCTTATGAGCCGTTGCTATGCCAGGTAACCAACCAATCAGGTAGAAAATAAGAAGAGGCGTCCGAAAGCAAGACGGTGGCGATGTGACGCTTATGACGATTTTAAATGACGCTTGTGACGATTTTAAATGACGCTGGTTATATAATATTGCTACATAAACGCTTGTTATATGTTGCATGGGGAACACGTGCTTCCGGGTTAATACAATGATTCTTGTATAAAATTCATTCGATTCAGGTCTCATTGAGTATTTTATTGTAAATCCGTTAATACGTGCAGTAAATGTTTGGAACCTTTTTAAGAATGGTGAAAGTGTGAAATTAAGAAAGTGAAATACGAGTGCGAAACTACAAGCAAAATATTCTGGATGTCATGAAAGAATGAAAATGTTATTAAGGAAGGTTCTGAGTTCAAGGATGATTTTTAGATGTTTGACATTGAGTTGACCTTTTGACCTCAAAAATAGTTGGTTTTCCAATTCAGTGATGCACTCTGCAATTGATTAATTTTCAAGTTACTCGGATGAAAACTGATGATTTTTTCATATGAAAATTGATGATTTTGGAAGTTTGACCTTTGACCTTTTGACCTCAAAAATAGTTGGTTTTCCAATTCAGTGATGCACTCTGCAATTGATTAATTTTCAAGTTACTCGGATGAAAACTGATGATTTTTTCAGATGAAAATTGCTGATTTTGAAAGTTCGACCTTTGTCCTTTTGACCTCAAACATAGTTGGTTTCCCAATTCAGTGATGCACTCTGCAATTGATTAATTTTCAAGCTACTCGGATGAAAACTGATGATTTTTTCAGATGAAAATTGATGATTTTGGAAGTTTGACCTTTGACCTTTTGACCTCAAAAATAGTTGGTTTTCCAATTCAGTGATGCACTCTGCAATTGATTAATTTTCAAGTTACTCAGATGAAAACTGATGATTTTTTCAGATGAAAATTGATGATTTTGGAAGTTTGACCTTTGTCCTTTTGACCTCAAAAATAGTTGGTTTTCCAATTCAGTGATGCACTCTGCAATTGATTAATTTTCAAGCTACTCGGATGAAAACTGATGATTTTTTCAGATGAAAATTGATGATTTTGGAAGTTTGACCTTTGTCCTTTTGACCTCAAACATAGTTGGTTTTCCAATTCAGTGATGCACTCTGCAATTGATTAATTTTCAAGCTACTCGGATGAAAACTGATGATTTTTTCAGATGAAAATTGATGATTTTGAAAGTTCGACCTTTGTCCTTTTGACCTCAAAAATAGTTGGTTTCCCAATTCAGTGATGCACTCTGCAATTGATTAATTTTCAAGTTACTCGGATGAAAACTGATGATTTTTTCAGATGAAAATTGATGATTTTGAAAGTTCGACCTTTGTCCTTTTGACCTCAAACATAGTTGGGTTCCCAATTCAGTGATGCACTCTGCAATTGATTAATTTTCAAGTTACTCGGATGAAAACTGATGATTTTTTCAGATTAAAATTGATGATTTTGGAAGTTTGACCTTTGTCCTTTTGACCTCAAACATAGTTGGTTTCCCAATTCAGTAAGGCACCATGCAATTACTGTTTAAATTTCAAGTCAATCGGATGAAAATGGACGATGTTTCAGATGAAAATTGATTCTTTTAGAAGTTTGACCTTCAGTTGACCTTTTGACTTCAAAAATAGTTGGTTCCCCAGTTCAGTGACTCGATATGCAAACCCTGTTCAACTTTCAAGGCGACCGGATGAAAAATGACGATTTTAGAAATTTGACCCCAAGATGACCTGAGACCTCAAAATCAATAGGCTTCTCACTTGTGACTACCTCTACAGCTTAGTAAAGTTTCATGACGATTAGTTTCAAATTGTGACCTGCAGGCGATTGACATACAAACAGCGAGACCAAATCCAACCAATATACTTGAAAAATCTTGGATTTTCGCAAGTAAGACACTGTAGATCATACGTATCGACAATGATAAACGAATAAACATCTAAAAAAAACAAATGGAAGAAGCGTATAGACGGCAACGACGACGACGTGGTCTAAAAGATCCTTCGTTTTCCGGATGATTTACTTCATTGTACATTGTGCTTGTGACTCGCACGTGTTTCATTTCTAGGGGATGTTTCCCCAGCCTGAATTGCACATGACGGCACTCCACTAAAGGTTTTACTAAAAAATACCGGCTCCTGGTTCTTTTTACCTACCCCTAAACCATATGTATCCCCTATGTTAGCCTCTTTTAATCCCACACTATCCCTTCGAGGGAAGACGTCTGTGTGTCTTACAGCAGCCTTATCATATACATATTCCAAGTCCTGCTTCCTCTTCTTCCCCTTCTTCCCATCTGCAAGGATGGGCTCTTTGCTTGCAATAAGAAATTACTTATGTCGTGCCTTCCACGAGATATCTCGAGATGATTTACATCAAAAAGATCAAGAACGAGCACAGGATACATTCAAAGTACACCGCCCCCCCCATGCCAAATAAATAAATAACATCCTCCAGTGCGGCATTTCCGGGGCTTCGGCGCCTGGCAATACCGCCATGCAGCGCGTAGACACTGTATTGGGTGGGAGAGGTGTACAATAATTGATTTTCTTAATTGCATAATTAAAATCAATAAACAGTATTCATACAATATTTTCTTAATCAATTGGCTAATAGCAATAACTAATCCACCAGTGTTTCATCCGAAGCTGTAACCTTTTGAAAATTAATTAAATAAGTCATTAATAAATTTTAAAAAAATAATAATTAATTGATTAATTAATGAATAATTAATCGATTAATTAATCAATAAATCAAAAATATCCTTTATAGCCACATCAATTGGTCACCGGTCATCATGTCCAAATATCAGCTTCCTAGCTTAAAAGGTGCCTGAGATATTGGCCAAATGAGAAAGGAAATAAATAGGTACTTAATGAATCGATAATAATTAAATAACTAATCAATTAATTGATTAATCAAAAAACAAAAAATACCGTTTTTGTCAAAGTACTTGCTCACTATTTTGCCCAAATTTCAGCTTCCTAGCTCAAAAGATGACGAGAAAACAAAGAAGAAAACAAGAAACCGGAGTGAAAACGGAGTACTCCCTTTCAATGTGCGTCACTGGCGAGCCCCCTTCGGTGCCCGGCAATGACGTCATGCAGCGCCTGGAGATGGCATAGGAAAGGAGCGGTGTACAAAAAGCATAGGAAACGTGCAAAAGCACAGAAATAAGGGTGATTACTAAATAATTGGTCAATCACTATGTGGACTATTCCTCCAGGATGAACTAACATCCAGCTCTCCGGCAGGGAATTCACCTTTCGCAGCTTTGTGGAGTTGGAGAAAAGTACCAGACAGAAACTCAAGAGGATGTCCATCACTGCGGGACCAAGTCAAGGTGACGCCGAGGAGGCTTTGACGTCACGTGACATGGCTGAGCTCTCAACGCATGACATCCTCACGAAGCTAACGGTGACCGTGAACAATCAGGATTTACAGTCTGATGGAATGCTTGATCCTCGTGTGTAATGTTAAAAAACAATCCCGGGATTCGTTTTGGCCACAGACATTTTGTTAATGCACAGGTTATTGGAAATTGATTGAACAGTTTTCTCATTGTGGAAAAAACAACTTTTCCCTTTTTTTATTTTTACAGGAAGTGCATTCCCTGGAAAATCAAGTGAATCTGCTTGGACTTCTCATGAAAAAAGAAGGAGAAAGTTTCCTCACCAGTGTTGGTACAGGACCTTTTGTCGTAAAGAATAAATACTCGTAAAATACCTATGATCTAACACCTTGAATACCTTACAATATGCATTAAAAAGGTTTATCTTGCCAAAACGTGCTCACGTTACAAGTCAGGGGAAGGGTGTTCAACATGCATAACACATGATTCGATATCCATAACACGTGACATCCGTACCATATGTGTACCACATGACTCAACATGTGTACTACATGATTCGATATGCGTACCACATGATTCGATATGTATATATGTTTAAGGTTATATTTTAGGCAATCCCACCGAGTTTTCAACAGCTGCACAAAACACAACTAGAACTACAAAGCATCTGAAAATGAAAAGCCCATCCACATCTGCCTTGTATTCAGACTTCTTGTTCTTCTGTATGCTAAACATTACAAAAACAGGTTTAAAAAAACAAATTGACGATTTTAGGTGACCTTGACCTTTTGACCTCAAAAGCAATAGGCTTCAGTGACCCAATATGCAAACCCTGCTAAATTTCAAGTCGATCAGATGGAAATTGACGATTTTGGGACTTTGACCTTTGGACCTCAAAACAATCGGCTTGTAACATTTTATTGGTGAACCAATTCAGTGACCCAATATGCAAACCATGTCCAAATTTCAAGTCGATCAGATGAAAATTGACGATTTGTGCAACCTTGACCTTTGACCTAAAACAAGAATGATTCAATAAAAGGTCGAGGCTTGTGGAAGATCTAGGACACAGAATAGATCAGAACATAGTATAGCAAAGGGGACAGCAGGAGACGGGGAGATGCCAACAGCAGGGCATAGGGAGAAAGTCAACCGGGGGTGCAGGTAACGATGAGTGGTAGCGGAGAAAGTGCAGGTAACGATGAGTGGTAGCGGAGAAAGAAAGGGATGAACAAGATGAACAGCGCTCTTAAAAGATGAACAGCGTTATTGGGAAACAAACACATTTAATGCGCTATTAAAACATTAACTCCACATCTCATCCACGTCACCCTCCTCACGGTTATATCAGAACGAGCCGATTCGTCACACAGTCACAGATTCCTTAATCACAGCATGGGGCCGTTTAAAAATTAGCTAACACTATTTTTTCCGTAATTTGCGTAATGGCTTCATTACGTAATGTAACGCTTAATTGTCGTGCTTTCTGACAGGCTTCATTAAACCTCAATATTATTCGACATATGATTAGATTTTTCTGGGTTCCTTATCGCCAATAACACTCGACCCCAACAAAACCAATGAAAATCAACAAACCCGGGCAGTATATAATCAGCAGAGACCTCCAGGCCTAATGTGTTAGGCCCACCAGAAAACCAAGATGGCAACCATATTTGTCTCGGTGCTATGGTGGGTGGAGTCAAGCGACAGGTGTGGGTGGGGTCTGGCAGCTGTCCGACCAATGGGTGCACATTTCAAAAATTGACCCTCAACAAGACCCGTTACAACAGCAGCAACGCGAAGCTCTTGTAGACCTGTGACATGTCGCAGGTAAATACAATTGGCCTCTGAATCAATTTGGTGAATCAATTCACTGGCACAATATGCAAATTCTTAAAATTTCAGGTCAATTGCACGTAAACCGATGATTTTATGTGAAGCAACTTTTACCTTTGACCTTTGACCTTTTCACCAAAATATTAATTTGTCTTCTCCATATTCTCAAAATAAAGCTTTGTTGAAAATTTGATGACAAAACTCAAATGGAAAAAAGGTTATGGCCCAGACAGACACAGACAGACAACACACACTCAGTGATTGCAAAGGGACAGGATAACTATTCAAATGGAGCGCATTTTAAGAATTAGACAACGCATCTCAATATTTTGCCCATGAAGGATTAATACCAAAAACATCAGTTTCTCCTTTGCTTCCTGCAGGTGCTTAAGCCCCTGTCACACCTTGACGAGTTAGCCAGCGTATGCCGACGTATCAAAATTGAGTGCTGGTGTGAGTCATACGCTGGAATACGTCGACAAATTTTGTGCATGCACGAAATTTGTCGACGAGCTCGGCGTACTACGACGTATGCCAGCGTGCTTCAGCGTGCTCTTAACGGAGCCAAATTTTTCATACGTCGGCATACGCTGGCTAAAACGTCAAGGTGTGACAGCGGCTTTAGCAAACCTCAGTCAACGTCCTGTTGGTTCCATCCACCAGTATTCACTCCACCCAGTACAATGTATCACTTATAGGTCTCATGACATTAGATTGTCAGGCGGTTTATCGTCAAGTCGGTAATCGAAGACAGACGAGACATGTTTTACTGATCACATCATGTGCACCTCAATGTGAGTGGTCTAATGCACAAGCATGTGGTTTGATGTGGTTGCAATGCATCATGACATGGAGTTTGGAAATCACAACCGCAACATCCTTTATTTGCCTCCTCAAGGATTGTCGTAAATAGTATCCTAGGAAACCACAAACTATATCCTTATTTACTGTACTAGGGCATGCCCGTACTATATCTATATCTAAAATTATATCCCCCCCCCCTCTATTTACATGAAATGGTTTGGTCCAAAGCGAACGGCTTGCGAGTACGGTGACAATCCCCCCCCCCCCCCCCTCTATTTACATGAAATGGTTTGGTCCAAAGCGAACGGCTTGCGGAGTTTGGTAAAGAAATCGCCATAGCATGCACAAACGCGCAGGAAAGCGAAAGAATCGCAAATTAGTTTTAATTAGTTTTAAAACATCGTTTAACGCCAACATAGCGGCAACATAGTTTTCCAACGTGAAATAAATGAATACGCTCTCAAATGTGCCGTCCGAGGCAGAGTCTGTTCGCCACGTTCGGCACACGTGATAGCTCGCTGCTCTCTGATTGGTTGAATCGTTTTTTGGACATAGCTCGCTAACTACTTGTCCGATTAATATGAAACGTTGAAAAGGCACATCCTCGGGTCCCCAGCAATATACCTGGCAAGTTGCAAGTATATCGGACCGGTAGTTGTCGCGAAACAGCGGTCACAGACAAACACACAGACACACACACAGACACACAGAGATTACTGGAATTATAGATAGACTAGGGCATGCCCGTACTATATATATATCTAAAATTATATCCCCCCCCCCTCTATTTACATGAAATGGTTTGGTCCAAAGCGAACGGCCTGCGAGTACGGTGACAATCCCCCCCCCCCCTCTATTTACATGAAATGGTTTGGTCCAAAGCGAACGGCTTGCGAGTACGGTGACAATCCCCCCCCCCCCCCCCTCTATTTACATGCAATGGTTTGGTCCAAAGCGAACGGCTTGCGGAGTTTGGTAAAGAAATCGCCATAGCTCGGTAACTACTTGTCCGATTAATATGAAACCTTGAAAAGGCACATCCTCGGGTCCCCAGCAATATACCTGGCAAGTTTCAAGTATATCGGACCCGTGGTTGTCGAGAAACAGCGGTCACAGACAAACACACAGACACACACACAGACACACAGACACACAGAGATTAGTGGAATTATAGATAGACTAGGACGTGCCCGTACGTGGCGTACCCGTAACCGTACCGTACCCGTACCGTACCCGTACCCGTGACGTGCCCGTAATGAATATGTACAAAATATAAATATGTATGTACTACAATCGATCGTACCTTACAACAATCAACACAGATTGCAACGTCAAATAAATGAATACGCTCTCAAATGTGCCGTCCGAGGCAGCGTCTGCTCGCCACGTTCAGCGTCACTATGACTATCCGTAAGTCCGGAAGTGACGTCCTCATTTGACTGTCCGGAAGGTCGCATATCGCAGTTACGATGAATCGCAAATTAGTTTTAATTAGTTTTAAAACATAGTTTAACGCCAACATAGTTTGCCAACGTGAAATAAATGAATACGCTCTCAAATGTGCCGTCCGAGGCAGAGTCTGTTCGCCACGTTCGGCACACGTGATAGCTCGCTGCTCTGTGATTGGTTGAATCGTTTTTTGGACATAGCTCGGTAACTACTTGTCCGATTAATATGAAACCTTGAAAAGGCACATCCTCGGGTCCCCAGCAATATACCTGGCAAGTTTCAAGTATATCGGACCCGTGGTCGTCGAGAAACAGCGGTCACAGACAAACACACAGACATACACACATACACACACACACACACACACACAGAGATTACTGGAATTATAGATAGATAACAATAACACAGTAAATATGTATTTGTTGATGTTAGAGCAATAATTTCACTTCCTTGTGGTTGTTTTTCACTTTAAATGTTTTCATCATGAATCCTCAATATTATTCCCACATCCCATTCCCTCATTTATCTGGCAGGCACAGTAAGAGATGAACTTGAAAGGGTATACAGACGAGCTGGTAAACAAAAGCTCTGGTGAGTTAGTTCGTTCATTCATTCATTCATTTCACATCTTATTATAATGGGGCAAACGTACATGGATGGTTATGTATGTATGTATATGTGACCAAAACGTATTCTTATTCTTTATATATATATAAAACTGAAAAACACAGTCCGTGAAGCTATGTGACTATATATCTATTAATTACGTAATGTTGGAATACACCTTTTGACCGATTATACTGCTGAGACCCTTTAAATCTTTTAAGACCCTTAAGACAGACGAGACATGTTTTACTGATCACATCATGTGCACCTCAATGTGAGCGGTCTAATGCACAAGCATGTGGTTTGATGTGGTTGCAATGCATCATGACATGGAGTTTGGAAATCACAACCGCAACATCCTTTATTTGCCTCCGCAAGGATTGTCGTAAATAGTATCCTAGGATACCACAAACTATATCCTGTATCTCTTTGCTGATGACTCCATCTCTGTCGCTCCATTCTTCATCCCTCAGATCGGCAGTCTGCAGCCTCCTCACTCTCTGCAGACCTTGACAAAATCACAGACTGGGCAAACAAGTGGAACATGTATTTCAATCCTGACAAATCTCACTCTCTTACGATGTCTCTCCGAAAAGACCGACTGGACAACCCTCCCATCCACTTTCTGAATAATCCTCTCCAAGAAGTTCTGTCACTCAAGCTTTTTGGTCTCACTATCTGCCATGATCTTTCCTGGGAAAACCACATTTCAAATCTGGCCTCCAAAGCCAGTCGCCGACTGGGCATCCTCCGTCGTGCGAAGTCCTTCCTTGGCACACCTGAGCTCCTCACCACATACAAGGCTTTCATCTGCAGCTCAATGCAATACTGCTCTCCCCTCTGGGCTGGTGCTCCTGCCTCACACCTAGCTCGTCTTCACGCTGTTGAAACCAAAGCATTCAGAATCATTGGAATCTCCCGCGATGAAGCTAACTCCAAGGGCCTCTCACTCACTCACCGCAGGCAGGATGGTGGTCTTTCCGTCTTCTACCGACTCCTCTCTGGCCTTGCCCCCCCCAACTCTCTCTGGGCTCTGTCCCGCAAATATTCCTACAGGTCGCACAAGATCTGCCTGCAACCCTCTTATGGTTAAACTGCCAAAATCAAGACTCTCTGCTCACCTTCACTCTTTCATTCCTCTTTTCTCCCACCTCTGGAACAAACTCCCTCACTCTCTTCAATCCCACTCCACCCTCCAGGTCTTTAAAACAGCTGTTCACCACCATCTCTTATCTTCCCCCATCCAAAACCTTGATCTTTTCGACCCCCGCTAATTTCACCCCAATTCCACTTTTTTGAAATACCAACTTCTGTCCTGGAAGTCCTTGGTGTCCTTGTGTTTTATACTTCTCCCTCCCCCCCCCCCCCCTTCCCACGCCTCCTCCCCCCAAGCCCTCTCCCTTCCACACATCTCCCTGCTCTCAAATGTTGTGTTTGTGTGCTTCCCCTTCTCTCCCCATCTTGTTTTCCGCTCCCTCTTTTTATATATTTTGTTTGTCTGGTTGATTTGTTTGTGAAGTAAATGTTAGCTCTTTCACGAGCCTCGATTCAGTATACAAAAAAGAAAAAAAGAAAAAAAAAGACCACCAAGACCCTGAAAAACCCAAAATACCCGAAGGCCCAAAAGACCAGAAGTCCCAAAAAACGCTGAAGATCCAAAAGACCCCAAAGACCCAGAGGACCCAAAAGACACAGAGGACCCATAAGACCGTAAAGACCCTATTGGACCCAAAAGACCCTGAATACCATGAAATACCACAAAGACCCTTAAGAGCCCAAAGACCTGCAAAATGCTTGAGACACATTAGACCAGCTTTGACTCTTGACCATTTAGAGCTTAAGACAACTTGGGCCTTTTTGGATTACAAATAAATTACAAACTAGAAAGCATCTGGAGATTAAAAGTCCATCCGCGTCCGTTTGTATTTAGACTTCTTCTTCTTCTTCCAGATGCTCAAAATAATGTAAGCACTTTTTTTTAAAATACAAAATGAAAATTGATAATTTTATGCAACCTTAACCTTTGAGCTTTACATCTAAAAAAAAAAGAGCTTCCAGCTTCTGATTAGTGAACTATTTATGTGGCCCAATATGCAAATTCTTAAAATAGGTCAATTGGACCAAAATTGATGATTTTATGCAACCTTGACCTTTGACCTTTTGATCTAAAAAAAACCAATTGACTCCTACCTTTTGATTAGTGGACCAATTCAATGACCCGATATGCAAATTCTTAAAATTTCAGGTTAATTGGATAAAATTGATGATTTTATGTGATGCTGACCTTTGACCTTTTGACAAAATCATTAATTTGCCTTCTCCATATAATCATATGATGATTCCATCAAACGTGAACATGGAAAACAAAGCATTGCATCCGGACATTGTACTCAGGAACAAAAATGAAAAGACAGCATTGATGATTGAGATATTGACCAAATACCAGAACCTGAAAAATGAGGTCACGAGATCTTGGAAGCTGAAGAGCATCGAAATTGTACCAGTGATAATTGGAGCAAAGGGAATGATGAAGAAGAACCCCACTGAGATTTTGAAAACCATCCCCGGGAATATTAGCACACATGAACTACAGCTGGAGGAAATGCTTTGAAACAATGCACAAGTCAAGTTCAGGTCCTCAGTTAAAACAAGCCCGTGCCTCTGAAGTGACGTGTGGTGAGGCGAGCGTAGAATTTATACTTAAAGCTTTTTTTTTTTTTTCTTTTCTTTTTTGTATTCTGAATCGAGGCTCGTGAAAGAGCTGACATTTACTTCACAAACAAATCAACCAGACAAACAAAATATATAAAAAGAGGGAGCGGAAGACAAGAGAAGGGGAAGCACACAAACACTTGAGAGCACACAACATTTAAGAGCAGGGAGATGTGTGGGAGGGAGAGGGCTTGGGGGGAGGAGGTGTGGGAAGGGGGGGTGGGGGGGAGGGAGAAATATAAAACACAAGGACACCAAGGACTTCCAGGACAGAAGTTGGCATTTCAAAAAAGTGGAATTGGGGTGAAATTAGCGGGGATAGAAAAGATCAAGGTTTTGGATGGGGGAAGATAAGAGATGGTGGTGAACAGACGTTTTAAAGACCTGGAGGGTGGAGTGGGATTGAAGAGAGTGAGGGAGTTTGTTCCAGAGGCGGGAGAAAAGAGGAATGAAGGAGTGAAGGTGAGCAGAGAGTCTTGATTTTGGCAGTTTAACCATAAGAGGGTTGCAGGCAGATCTTGTGCGACCTGTAGGAATATTTGCGGGACAGAGCACAGAGAGACCTGGGGGGGGGGGGGGGAGGGGGGCAAGGCCAGAGAGGATTCGGTAGAAGACGGAAAGACCACCAACCTGCCTGCGGGGAGTGAGTGAGAGGCCCTTGGAGTTAGCTTCTTCGCGGGAGATTCCAATGATTCTGAATGCTTTGGTTTCAACAGCGTGAAGACGAGCTAGGTGTGAGGCAGGAGCACCAGCCCAGAGGGGAGAGCAGTATTCCATTGAGCTGCGGATGAAAGCCTTGTATGTGGTGAGGAGCTCAGGTGTGCCAAGGAAGGACTTCGCATGACAGAGGATGCCCAGTCGGCGACTGGCTTTGGAGGCCAGATTTGAAATGTGGTTTTCCCAGGAAAGATCATGGCAGATAGTGAGACCCAAAAGCTTGAGTGACAGAACTTATTGGAGAGGATTATTCAGAAAGTGGATGGGAGGGTTGTCCAGTCGGTCTTTTCGGAGAGACATCGTAAGAGTGTGAGATTTGTCAGGATTGAAAGACATGTTCCACTTGTTTGCCCAGTCTGTGATTTTGTCAAGGTCTGCAGAGAGTGAGGAGGCTGCAGACTGCCGATCTGAGGGATGAAGAATGGAGCGACAGAGAGTAGAGTCATCAGCAAAGAGATAGAGAGGATTTTCAAGAGAGTCAGAGAGATCATTGATGAAGACCAGAAAAAGCACAGGGCCCAGAACACTGCCTTGGGGAACTCCAGCCTGAACAGGAAGAGGAGATGAGAGAAACCCATTCAGGGCCACACGTTGACTACGACCAGAGAGGAAGTCCGCCAGCCATGTGTGGAGATTTCCATGGATACCAAAAGAGGAGAGTTTGGTGAGCAGAGCGGCGTGCCAGACCGTATCGAAGGCACGTGATATGTCAAGGGAGACAGCTCTAATTTCCTGTTTGGCATTGAGGACCTCCATCCATTGTTGAGAAAGCAGAAGCAGCATGTCCAGAGTAGAGTGACCAGGTCTGAAACCAAATTGATGATCAGAGATCAAGCCATTGGAGAAGAGGAAAGATTTCATATCTGAAGCAATGATGGATTCCATGACTTTGCTGATAATTGGGAGAAGGCTGATTGGTCTGTAGTTGCTGGGATCTGTTTTTGCACCTTTTTGTGCAAAGCGGTGATGTTGGCAGATTTCCAAGCAGATGGCAGATGACATTGAGCAAAAGAGAGGGTGAAGAGAACAGAGAGAGGGAGTGAAAGAGCGGAAGAACAAGATTTTAGAACCCGTGGGCTGATGCCGTCAGGTCCAGTTGCAGAATCAGAGTCGAGGGTTGACAGAAACTTTTCCACCTTGTCAGGAGGAAAAGACACAGAGTCCAGGAGCAGCTGGGTACGACTGGGTATGGTGGGTACAGAGAGGGATGGGTTTGGGACACAAGATTTAGAGGCAAACACAGAGTTGAGGCATTCAGCTTTTTCACGTGCGGAGTCAGCCGTCTGGCCGTTTGAGGTGAGGGAGGGGATGGAGGGGGAACAAACACCAGAAACAGATTTGACCAGACGCCACCAGGATTTGGAAGAGGGAGACACATAAGAGCGTTCTGTCCTGAGAATGGAGAGATATTGTTTCCTGGCTCTCCTGAGGGTGGACACACACTTGTTTCGGGCTTTGTGAAAGGAAATGAGATTTCCTTCCGTTGGATTTGCTTTCCAGGAGACGAAAGCAAGTTGTTTCTGGGCAATGGCCTCAACATAAGATTCTGTGTTCCATGGATGGGAGGAAGTGTATGACAACTGAAGACGAGATGGGATAAATCTGTGCATGAGAGAGAGCAATTTACTTTGGAAGCATTCCCAGGATGAGTTGATGTCAGAGGTGGTAGAGATGGGAGACCAGTCCAGATGATTGATGGCTGCTTGAAGACCGTGCCAGTTGGCCTGAGTGAAATGCCAGACTCGTCGACGCTGAGCAGGCTCCCTGAGGATGGTCAGAGAGATGTCCACTTTAACAAGCACATGATCAGATGAGCCGATTGGAGCAGAAGAAGAGCAGCAGACATTTTCAGGGAAGTTAGTCATAACCAAGTCCAGAAGAGAATATGCTCCGTTGATTGAGATCCGGGTCGGGAAATTGACAGATTGTGTCAGTCCTTTAGAAACTTTATACTTAAATCTTTCTGATTTGTGGTTTTATGTGGATAATATGAGCTAATTGTGAGACTTTCTGTCCAACCCCAACAACAGGTCATTAGTGCGTCAAACAACAGGCCTCCTGGGGAAAACAGTGGACAACCTCGCTCCCTCCATCACCAACATTGTCGTACATGGAAAACAGGTTTGGACAAAGCTAGGACAAATGGAAAACAAACTTGGACAAAGGCCAAGTCCAAAAACTCTTTAACTTCATTATAACCTCGACAATTGATGTAAACTCCAACGTGCGGTCGTTCCTTTCCTCCGAACCTCAACAGCTCACATTGGGTGTGTTTGGCGGAGGTACAGAAGTCACCATTGCTAACCCAGTATCACCTGCGGTAGCCAGGCAACTGGTCTACTCCGTTTGTCCGAGCGACGACCCCCGTGCCCCGGCGATGCTTCAGGAGTTGGTCATTCACGTGGGCTGGATCATCACCAATTCTCCAGCTCTTTGTGATGGCATTCTGCAATTCAGGATTGGGTAAAATTACCTCTTCACAGGTCCCTCACCTGACTTCGTTATCAACACCACAACTGAAATGCACCAGGAAAGGGTCTTGGATCATATATTACTGGAGAAATTAGAGAATATTTTGTTGTCTTTTCCAAATCAAAGCATAATTGGTGCCGCCAGTGAATAACCATTGGTAAGCATCAGTAGTTGTTCATCAGTAGTACCTTGTTACCCATCTCAAGTCACTGAGATGAACCATCTTGGACCATATTTGATTGGAGGTGTGAAGTAAACTTCAAACGGATCGGATGACTTGCTGCGTTTACCGTTCACTATTCTCAGTTTTTATTTTCCTCCATTACTTCATTTGGTTATAACATTGGCAGTGTTTACTCTTCTGCTCAAGAAAGGATCCAGTATTATAGATCACACAAGGTGCGTGTTGCTAAACAATAAATTTCAACAGCCACAGTGAGCTCCTCACCTTGTCTACCTGAGCATGTTACACTCATGTATGAAGCAACATTTTGCCCAGGTGTTAATAATGTCCTCCAATCCAATCAGATGGATTATCCATGCAATGAACCATCTGCTAAAAGTACGAACGAGCAGCCGGGATGATTCAACAGACCAAGATTCCAATGTTGAACCTCATGAGGATTTGAACGAGCTCGCTCCCAGTGCTGTCAAACAACTTCTCCTGGATGTGCTTCACCTCCAGAAAGAGCAAAGGTCTCTCCTTCCACCTCATTGTTGTCTTAACGATGTTCAATACAACACCATGGATTTTGTTGAGTCTTCAAGCTCACCTCAATCCCCCACAATGACTTCCCTCATCCCAACATCACGTATTGTGTTAAGCGTTTGATTTTCCTCGATCCATAAGGTGCTGGAAGGACAGAAGACACCTGGACGGAGCCTTGAACCGCACGCCGAGAGGGTTCTATGATCGCGTGTGGCAAATCCTGGAACGAACACCCAAAGGCATGATAGTCTGCGGGAGATACCTGCCCCAGGTGTGCATCACATTGGTGGCGATTTTCTGGCATGTTTTTTATTTTGCTTCCATTTGTACAGGAAATAAACTCATGAGAAATCACATTAATTTGATATAACAAAACACAGAAGCAAAAGCAGGTGAACAATATTGTTGCGCACAGGTTAAGTTGTTGTCTAAACTTGGACTTGCAGCACAAAGGCCTCATCATAGTCCCAACGTTTTGGGTGGAATCCCATCGTTTCCAAAATTCATCATAATCACGTGAGCAAAGAGCTCATTTTTCTACCGAACCCACCCATGTTTCCAGCAACCAACTCTCTCGGACATGATGATGTACGAGATGAACTTTTCCCTGCTTGTGGAGAAGATGCTGCAACATATCCAAGTACCTGAGTATCGGCAGATTATAGTGGAGGTGCGGAAGTTTTGTTTTCTGCGGTTTACTTCCCTCAGCATGTTCTCATTGCACAGTTCTCATGGTTACTGATGCCAACAATTTATTACGGATGCTCTTTTTTTAACCAAGAAGCACTTCCATTAATTATCATCCTCCTTATAAGAGAATGTCCGAAAGAAACTGCTCAAATGGAATTCTCTGGATGATGAGATCTTTCTTGGTAATCTTCCCACCTCCCCTGCCCCACCTCCCATGCCCCACCTCCCTTGCCCCACCTCCCTTGCCCCACCTCCCCTGCCCCACCTCCCCTTCCCCACCTCCCCTGCCACACCTCCCATGCCCCACCTCCCTTGCCCCACCTCCCTTGCCCCACCTCCCCTGCCCCACCTCCCCTTCCCCACCTCCCCTGCCCCACCTCCCCTTCACCACCTCCCCTGCCCCACCTCCCCTGCCCTACCTCCCCTGCCCCACCTCCCCTTCCCCACCTCCCCTTCCCCACCTCCCCTTCCTCACCTCCCCTGCCCCACCTCCTCTGCCCCAACCCCCCTACCATACCTCTCCTGACCCACCTCATCTGCCCCACCACCCCTGCCCCCACTTCTCCTTTCCCACCTCCTCTGCCCCACCTCCTCTGCCCCAACTCCCCTGCCCCACCACCCCTGCCCCCACCTCTCCTTTCCCACCTCCTCTGCCCCACCTTTCCTGCCCCACATCCCCTGCCCCAACTCCCCTGCCACACCTCCCCTGCCGTGCCTCTCCTGCTCCACCTACCATGCCCCACATCCCCTGCCCCGCCTCCCCTGCCCCACCTCCACAACCACACCTCATCTGCCCCAACTCCCCTGCCCAACCACCCCTGCCCCACCTCTCCTTCCCCACCTCTGCTTCCCCACCTCATCTGCCCCACCTCCCCTGCCTCACTTCCCCTGTCCCACCTCCTCTGCCCTTCCTCCCCTGCCCCACTCTCCTTACAGCTATTGATGGTGATTTCCATCATGCTGCAAAGAAACCCTGAGGTGCATTTCCAGGAAAAGATGGACCTGGACCATCTTGTGCGGGAGGCTGTGAGAGAGTTTCACCATGATCGAGGAAGTGATATAAAAGATTGGCAGGTGGGTGCTGCCCAGATAGTGCAACATGCGTATATAGTTGTGTACAAAACGAATCACCTGGAGGTTTAGAATGGGATACAAGTCTCTGTGAAGGTGAGTGTCTGTCTGTGTCGGCAGACAAGATAATGGATTAAACAACTGAGAGCTGATAATAGTGTGTTAACCACCAAAGGAAGTGAGGTGAGGCTGAGAATTTGATTGTTCGTCGTTTACAAAGCAAAAGGAAAATGGGATCTAATGCTCAATGTCAGTCGTGCCTCGTTTCCTCCGCAGAATCACATTGAATAGGAACTCGAGATAAGTTTGTGTGAATGTTTCTGTTCATCAAATAGAAACAGCGATGGGATAAACCACACAGCAGAAGAGACAACTTTCCACATCATGCAGTTATAGTGGACCTTGGATAACTCAACTTTCCACATCATGCAGTTATAGTGGACCTTGGATAACTCAACTTTCCACATCATGCAGTTATAGTGGACCTTGGATAAATCAACTTTCCACATCATGCAGTTATAGTGGACCTTGGATAACTCAACTTTCCACATCATGCAGTTATAGTGGCCCTTGGATAACTCAACTTTCCACATCATGCAGTTATAGTAGACCTTGGATAACTCAACTTTCCACATCATGCAGTTATAGTGGACCTTGGATAACTCAACTTTCCACATCATGCAGTTTTAGTGGACCTTGGATAACTCAACTTTCCACATCATGCAGTTATAGTGGACCTTGGATAACTCAACTTTCCACATGCAGTTATAGTGGCCCTTGGATAACTCAACTTTCCACATCATGCAGTTATAGTGGACCTTGGATAACTCAACTTTCCACATCATGCAGTTATAGTGGACCTTGGATAACTCAACTTTCCACATCATGCAGTTATAGTGGACCTTGGATAACTCAACTTTCCACATCATGCAGTTATAGTGGACCTTGGATAACTCAACTTTCCACATCATGCAGTTATAGTGGCCCTTGGATAACTCAACTTTCCACATCATGCAGTTATAGTGGCCCTTGGATAACTCAACTTTCCACATCATGCAGTTATAGTGGCCCTTGGATAACTCAACTTTCCACATCATGCAGTTATAGTGGCCCTTGGATAACTCAACTTTCCACATCATGCAGTTATAGTGGACCTTGGATAACTCAACTTTCCACATCATGCAGTTATAGTCGACCTTGGATAACTCAACTTTCCACATCATGCAGTTATAGTCGACCTTGGATAACTCAACTTTCCACATCATGCAGTTATAGTGGCCCTTGGATAACTCAACTTTCCACATCATGCAGTTATAGTGGCCCTTGGATAACTCAACTTTCCACATCATGCAGTTATAGTCGACCTTGGATAACTCAACTTTCCACATCATGCAGTTATAGTCGACCTTGGATAACTCAACTTTCCACATCATGCAGTTATAGTGGACCTTGGATAACTCAACTTTCCACATCATGCAGTTATAGTGGCCCTTGGATAACTCAACTTTCCACATCATGCAGTTATAGTGGCCCTTGGATAACTCAACTTTCCACATCATGCAGTTATAGTGGCCCTTGCATAACTCAACTTTCCACATCATGCAGTTATAGTGGCCCTTGGATAACTCAACTTTCCACATCATGCACTTATAGTGGCCCTCGGATAACTCAACTTTCCACATCATGCAGTTATAGTGGCCCTTGGATAACTCAACTTTCCACATCATGCAGTTATAGTGGCCCTTGGATAACTCAACTTTCCACATCATGCAGTTATAGTGGACCTTGCATAACTCAACTTTCCACATCATGCAGTTATAGTGGCCCTTGGATAACTCAACTTTCCACATCATGCAGTTATAGTGGCCCTTGGATAACTCAACTCTCCACATCATGCAGTTATAGTCGACCTTGGATAACTCAACTTTCCACATCATGCAGTTATAGTGGACCTTGGATAACTCAACTCTCCACATCATGCAGTTATAGTCGACCTTGGATAACTCAACTTTCCACATCATGCAGTTATGGTAGAACTTGGATAACTCAACTTTCCACATCATGCAGTTATAGTGGACCTTGGTTAACTCAACTTTCCACATCATGCAGTTATAGTCGACCTTGGATAACTCAACTTTCCACATCATGCAGTTATAGTGGACCTTGGATAACTCAACTTTCCACATCATGCAGTTATAGTCGACCTTGGATAACTCAACTTTCCACATCATGCAGTTATAGTGGACCTTGGATAACTCAACTTTCCACATCATGCAGTTATAGTCGACCTTGGATAACTCAACTTTCCACATCATGTAGTTATAGTGGACCTTGGATAACTCAACTTTCCACATCATGCAGTTATAGTGGACCTTGGATAACTCAACTTTCCACATCATGCAGTTCTAGTCGACCTTGGATAACTCAACTTTCCACATCATGCAGTTATAGTGGACCTTGGATAACTCAACTTTCCACATCATGCAGTTCTGGTGGACCTTGGATAACTCAACTTTCCACATCATGCAGTTATAGTGGAACTTGGATAACTCAACTTTCCACATCATGCAGTTGTAGTGGACCTTGGATAACTCAACTTTCCACATAATGCAGTTGTAGTGGACCTTGGATAAATCAACTTTCCACATCATGCAGTTATAGTCGACCTTGGATAACTCAACTTTCCACATCATGCAGTTGTAGTGGACCTTGGATAACTCAACTTTCCACATCATGCAGTTGTAGTGGACCTTGGATAACTCAACTTTCCACATCATGCAGTTATAGTAGACCTTGGATAACTCAACTTTCCACATCATGCAGTTATAGTGGACCTTGGATAACTCAACTTTCCACATCATGCAGTTATAGTGGATCTTGGATAACTCAACTTTCCACATCATGCAGTTGTAGTGGACCTTGGATAAATCAACTTTCCACATCATGCAGTTATAGTGGACCTTGGATAACTCAACTTTCCATATCATGCATTTCTGGTGGACCTTGGATAACTCAACTTTCCACATCATGCATTTCTGGTGGACCTTGGATAACTCAACTTTCCACATCATGCAGTTATAGTCGACCTTGGATAACTCAACTTTCCACATCATGCAGTTATAGTCGAACTTGGATAACTCAACTTTCCAAATCATGCAGTTATAGTGGACCTTGGATAACTCAACTTTCCACATCATGCAGTTGGAGTGGACCTTGGATAACTCAACTTTCCACATCATGCAGTTATCGTCGACCTTGGATAACTCAACTTTCCACATCATGCAGTTATAGTGGACCTTGGATAACTCAACTTTCCACATCATGCAGTTATAGTCGACCTTGGATAACTCAACTTTCCACATCATGCAGTTACAGTCGACCTTGGATAACTCAACTTTCCACATCATGCAGTTGTAGTGGACCTTGGATAAATCAACTTTCCACATCATGCAGTTATCGTCGATCTTGGATAACTCAACTTTCCACATCATGCAGTTGTAGTCGACCTTGGATAACTCAACTTTCCACATCATGCAGTTATAGTCGACCTTGGATAACTCGACTTTCCACATCATGCAGTTCTAGTCGACCTTGGATAACTCAACTTTCCACATCATGCAGTTATAGTCGACCTTGGATAACTCAACTTTCCACATCATGCAGTTATAGTCGACCTTGGATAACTCAACTTTCCACATCATGCAGTTATAGTCGACCTTGGATAACTCAACTTTCCACATCATGCAGTTATAGTCGACCTTGGATAACTCAACTTTCCACATCATGTAGTTATAGTGGACCTTGGATAACTCAACTTTCCACATCATGTAGTTATAGTGGACCTTGGATCACTCAACTTTCCACATCATGTAGTTATAGTCGACCTTGGATAACTCAACTTTCCACATCATGTAGTTATCGTGGCCCTTGGATAACTCAACTTTCCACATCATGCAGTTATAGTCGACCTTGGATAACTCAACTTTCCACATCATGTAGTTATAGTGGACCTTGGATCACTCAACTTTCCACATCATGTAGTTATAGTGGACCTTGGATAACTCAACTTTCCACATCATGTAGTTATAGTGGACCTTGGATAACTCAACTTTCCACATCATGTAGTTATAGTCGACCTTGGATAACTCAACTTTCCACATCATGTAGTTATAGTGTACCTTGGATAACTCAACTTTCCACATCATGCAGTTATAGTCGACCTTGGATAACTCAACTTTCCACATCATGCAGTTATAGTCGACCTTGGATAACTCAACTTTCCACATCATGCAGTTATAGTGGACCTTGGATAACTCAACTTTCCACATCATGCAGTTATAGTCGACCTTGGATAACTCGACTTTCCACATCATGCAGTTATAGTCGACCTTGGATAACTCAACTTTCCACATCATGCAGTTATAGTCGACCTTGAATAACTCAACTTTCCACATCATGCAGTTATAGTCGACCTTGGATAACTCAACTTTCCACATCGTGCAGTTATAGTCGACCTTGGATAACTCAACTTTCCACATCATGCAGTTATAGTCGACCTTGGATAACTCAACTTTCCACATCATGCAGTTATAGTGGACCTTGGATAACTCGACTTTCCACATCATGCAGTTATAGTCGACCTTGGATAACTCAACTTTCCACATCATGCAGTTGTAGTGTACCTTGGATAACTCAACTTTCCACATCATGCAGTTATAGTCGACCTTGGATAACCCAACTTTCCACATCATGCAGTTGTAGTGGACCTTGGATAACTCAACTTTCCACATCATGCAGTTGTAGTGGACCTTGGATAACTCGACTTTCAACATCATGCAGTTATAGTCGACCTTGGATAACCCAACTTTCCACATCATGCAGTTGTAGTGGACCTTGGATAACTCAACTTTCCACATCATGCAGTTATAGTGGACCTTGGATAACTCAACTTTCCACATCATGCAGTTATAGTCGACCTTGGATAACTCGACTTTCCACATCATGCAGTTATAGTGGACCTTGGATAACTCGACTTTCAACATCATGCAGTTATAGTCGACCTTGGATAACCCAACTTTCCACATCATGCAGTTGTAGTGGACCTTGGATAACTCAACTTTCCACATCATGCAGTTATAGTGGACCTTGGATAACTCAACTTTCCACATCATGCAGTTATAGTCGACCTTGGATAACTCGACTTTCCACATCATGCAGTTATAGTCGACCTTGGATAACTCAACTTTCCACATCATGCAGTTATAGTCGACCTTGAATAACTCAACTTTCCACATCATGCAGTTATAGTCGACCTTGGATAACTCAACTTTCCACATCGTGCAGTTATAGTCGACCTTGGATAACTCAACTTTCCACATCATGCAGTTATAGTCGACCTTGGATAACTCAACTTTCCACATCATGCAGTTATAGTGGACCTTGGATAACTCGACTTTCCACATCATGCAGTTATAGTCGACCTTGGATAACTCAACTTTCCACATCATGCAGTTATAGTCGACCTTGGATAACTCAACTTTCCATATCATGCAGTTATAGTCGACCTTGAATAACTCAACTTTCCACATCATGCAGTTATAGTCGACCTTGGATAACTCGACTTTCCACATCATGCAGTTATAGTCGACCTTGGATAACTCAACTTTCCACATCATGCAGTTGTAGTGTACCTTGGATAACTCAACTTTCCACATCATGCAGTTATAGTCGACCTTGGATAACCCAACTTTCCACATCATGCAGTTGTAGTGGACCTTGGATAACTCAACTTTCCACATCATGCAGTTGTAGTGGACCTTGGATAACTCGACTTTCAACATCATGCAGTTATAGTCGACCTTGGATAACCCAACTTTCCACATCATGCAGTTGTAGTGGACCTTGGATAACTCAACTTTCCACATCATGCAGTTGTAGTGGACCTTGGATAACTCAACTTTCCACATCATGCAGTTATAGTCGACCTTGGATAACTCAACTTTCCACATCATGCAGTTATAGTCGACCTTGGATAACTCAACTTTCCACATCATGCAGTTATAGTCGACCTTGGATAACTCAACTTTCCACATCGTGCAGTTCTAGTCGACCTTGGATAACTCAACTTTCCACATCATGCAGTTCTAGTCGACCTTGGATAACTCAACTTTCCACATCATGCAGTTATAGTCGACCTTGGATAACTCAACTTTCCACATCATGCAGTTCTAGTCGACGTTGGATAACTCAACTTTCCACATCATGCAGTTATAGTGGACCTTGGATAACTCAACTTTCCACATCATGCAGTTCTAGTCGACCTTGGATAACTCAACTTTCCTCATCACACTAAAATATACAATTTGGTGTCTGTCTGATCCCGATACATTCGCTCGTTGCTGATCCAACCTCAACCAAATTTGACAGGAGGAGCTAAGGGTCACATGATGGAGGTTGTCGTGAGTTCACTTGCCCTCTCCACAAGGGGGTTTTCCTCCTTGTATAAACGCCATGTTAACGTGTATAAATAGCTTATCGTGGTGTTTTGTGGGACAACCAATAAATATTATAAACTACAAACACGTATGATTACCTTTTGAAACAATCGCTACTGCTGTTTAATACTAAAATGAAAGGGAGGAAACCCAGCTGGTGTTCATTTACCAAGGAGCTACCTAGTACTTGCCGAGCAAGCCGTTCCTTGCCTGTTTTTTTGTTTGTTTGTTTTTTATTTTTAGCTGTGTGTGCCACAATATACCCTATATGTGTGTCACATCAGGCCCTATATGTGCCACAACAGGCCCTATGTGTGCCACAGCAGGCCCTATATATGGCACAACAAGCCCTATATATGGCACAGCAGGCCCTATATGTGTGTCACAGCAGGCCCTATATTTGTGTCACAGCCGGCCCTATATGTGTGTCACAGCCGGCCCTATATGTGTATCACAGCAGGCCCTAAATGTGCCACAACAGGCCCTATATATGCCACAACATGCCCTATATGTGTGTCACAACAGGCCCTACAGGGCAGGCCCTATATATGCCACAGCAAGCCCTATATATGCCACAGCAAGCCCTATATATTTGTCACAGCAGGCCCTATATTTGTCACAGCAGGCCCTATATATGCCACAGCAGGCCCTATATATGCCACAGCAGGCCCTATATATGCCACAGCAGGCCCTATATATGCCACAGCAGGCCTTATATATGCCACAGCAGGCCTTATATATGCCACAGCAGGCCCTATATATGCCACAACAGGCCCTATATATGCCACAACAGGCCCTATATATATGCCACAACAGGCCCTATATATGCCACAGCAGGCCCTATATATGCCACAGCAGGCCCTATATATGCCACAGCAGGCCCTATATATGCGACAGCAGGCCCCATATATGCCACAACAGGCCCTATATATGCCACAGCAGGCCCCATATATGCCACAACAGGCCCTATATATATGCCACAACAGGCCCTATATATGTGTCACAGAAGGCCCTCTATATGCCACAGCAGGCCCAATATGTACACCACATAAGGCCCTATGTGATGTGAATAAAAACTTACCATGATGACCATTCATTCCCCTTATCATTGCCATTTACCATGTTTTACAAAAGGAGATGTTCCACGAGTTCTACAATACACCACCGATCGGGGAACGAGGAACAGCCAACTACATGACCAAGGTGGTCATTTCATGTCTGCTGGCTGGCACGATTCACACCTCTGCAGAGGATCCCTGCATCATTAGCTAGGTCTGATTATTCAATTTCACTCTTAAGATTTGAAACCTTTTGCAGGAAGAAAGCTCAGGAAGTTTTCCCAGGAATGTTGTGTTGGTGGATGAAGTCGGAATCGTAAAGGTTTACCGTTCTTGATTTGATGCATGCCTTGACCCGATTGATGGTTTAAGAAGAGTCCCAATGGACGACGATCCTGGCTGATTGATTGGTTTACAAGTATTGAAGGATGCGATTTGTTTGCGATTGTACTCGTGGTTTTAACCAAAGCATCATGCGTACAACCAAAAGGGTTTTCCAAAAACTGTTCTCATTTTATCTGTAACAACCTGCAAGGAAAGGACCACGAATAAAGAAAAATGAACTCTCTCACCTGTGTGAGTTTTTTTGTGCAGTTTTGTTTTTTCCCTGTTTTGTTTCTTTTTCCGAGAGTCATATCACCTTCAAAATGCTTTTAATTGTTTTCACCGTGACGGTCTTCAGACAGACGTTTTTCCCAATGATGCATCAATCACAAATGATTTTGTTTACGTACGTAACATGGATACCAAAGCTCTCCAAACAGAAAGTTTGCAGCTCTGCGTCACATGGGGATTGCCTCCGGGACCGAGGAACAGGGTGTGGTTTTGGTGGTGGTTACCACTGCTGTTGTCACATAAGGGTTTGCCTGTTGGAAGTACTTGGATTACTGAATCGTGTCGAATGTTATGCAAGGATGTGGCGAAGTACTGAATTAACAATCCACAATGAATTATGATTATTGACTTTCCACACGAGGATGCGCAAAGAAAAAATATAATAAATGGCTCATCATGTCCGTGTTGTTAAATAATTAATTATTACCCCGCACGCACAAAGTGAGAAGCTGGTGAGCCATTGGTTCACCTTGTCTGTCTGTGTCTGTCTGTCTGTCTGTCTGTCTGTCTGTCTCTCTGTCCACAAACGTCGGTTTATGATCGAGGAACAACTTAATTTCAATTGAATGTTATATTTTCAACATGAATCAGAACAACAACAACAACAACAACAACAACAGGCATTTTAAGGCCATTTTCCCTGCTAGAGCGGGGGTTAGCCTTGCGGTCCCCATGACAATGTTCTCCATTTTGCCCTATTTTCTGCATCTCCCCTTGTTAACCCCTTTGCCCACACTTCTTCTTCCACCATCTTCAGCCAAGTCTTTCTCGGTCTTCCCTGTCCTCGACTTCCTTCTCCATTCATTTCCATCACTCTTCTCAACCAGTCACTTTCATCCTTCCTCAACACATGACCAAACCATCTCAACCTGTTCCTCTTCACAGCATCCATCACAGGCTCTATTCCCATCATCTTTCGCAATTCATCATTTGTCTTCCTCTCTCTCAACGATACTCCGCACATCCGTCGAACCATTCGCATTTCCCCCCTTTCCAGCCTTCGTTGCTGCTCTACGTTCATTACCCTTGTCTCACTCCCATAAATCATAACACTTCTCACACATGCAGCACACACCTTTCCCTTCAGCTTCAACGACACTCCCCTCCTCGTCAGCACGCCACTCAGTTCCCGAAACTTCTTCCACGCACATCTCACTCCAGCAACCGTTGCCGAGTCTGATCCACCTTCTCCATTCAGCATCACATAACCAGGACTCGTATCTAACTCAATTTGTAGCTTGAACCCCAAGATCGTCAGATGTCGATACAAACATTTACATCAAACGTTTGTTATTGTTTTATTGCAGATTCCATGTCCTATGACAAAAGTCTGCAAAAGACAACACGATCCATGGGTTGTTATCGTATAATAATAATAATAATAATAATAATAATAATAATAATAATAAAAGCTGTTTTATTGTGAATTCCGTATTATTACATCGATATCTAAATGCCACGATGAATTTGAATAAGGTGGCTGCAGTAGTAGTACAGGTGAAAAACAAATGAAAAATAAACAGGTAATTTGAGTATTATGAATCAACACCTGTTGTTACATATCATTATAGTGTGCTCTAAAGATTTACCAGTAGCAGAAGAGCCAAGGGATCAGTACTGTACAGGTAAACAGGCTAGACTGGGAGTGGCACACCTGAGAGCCCCGTAACCGGTTTGTTCCCCCATGCCACACCCTACACAATGCCTCATACAAGTCGAGACGGGAAGGTAAGGCTACCGCGGCCCTCTGTGCCTCACTGTTACTCCACTCCAAGCCTCCTGCATCATCAAGGCCTCCCCTATTCGAGACTGCACACGGCACGATGCAGGCTGAAAAAGGTGCACAATCCAGGATTCCACCAGACGGCAGCGTCCGAATCGACCCGGGCTTTGTGAAAACCTTGGCTGGCATTTGCATCATCTTGGAACTCGTGAGTTTGATTGGTTTTCCCCTTTTCATGGGAACATGTAGGAACACTGTATATACAGGTGGCGTTTCTTGTTTACCTGCTCTTACTCAGTTTCTATACCTTCCACACAAAGAGGTTCATCATTTGGCCCAACATTCCGACAATCTATCAACAACACGTTTTTCCAAACAGTTTGTTTGCTTAGTTTCACTATGGGGAGGAGGAGTGGGGGCATCGGGGCAGGTACAGTCATGGCTAAAAATATTGGCACCCTAACACTTTTTTCAAATAATGCACCATTTCTTCCAGAAAATTGTTGAAATTAGAAAATATTTTGGGATCCACATTTATAGTTCTTTGGTTTGCAGTGGAACAAAAAGAAATGAAAAAATTACTAAATCTTAGCTTATTCCACACAGAAATCATAAAACGGCCCGGACAATATTATTGGCAGCTTTTAGAAGTTGTTAGAAATAATTATATTTCAAGCAGGTGATTCTCCTTTACTTTGGAATGGAACTCACCTGTGGTGAGTTTCAGGTGCATGTAATACAAAAATCATTCATTCAACCAGTTTGAAGAGAGAAAAGGCGTCATTCTGCTGTTTTGTGTCAATGTGTGTACCGCAATGAGCATGGAGAAAAGAAAGAAAACCAGAGAATTGTCTGAGGAGGTCAGACAAAAGATTGCAGGCAAGCATGGACAATCTCAAGGCTATAAGTCCATCTCTAGAGACCTTGATGTCCCTATGTCCATCGTACGCAATGTTATCGGGATGTTTAAGGCCCATGGCACTGCAGCCATCCTCCCTGGATGTGGCCGCAAGAGAAAACTTGATCGAAGATTGCAGCGAAGGATTGTTCGAATGGTGGAGAAAGCACCTCGATCACCTGCCAACCAGATTCAAGCTGACCTTCAGACACAATGTACAACACTTTCAACTCACACCATCCGTCACCACCTCAATGAAAGGGGATTCTATGGTAGAAGACCCAGGAGGACCCCACTGCTGAGAGAGAGACGTAAGAAAGCCTGACTGGAGTTTGCCTAAACACACCTGAACAAGCCAAAAATTTTTTGCGAGAATGTCCTGTGGACAGATGAGACCAAATTAGGGCTTTTTGGCAAAGCACATCCTCTCTATTTTTACAGAAAACAAAATGAAGGCTTCAAAGAAAAGAACGCCTTCCCTGCAGTCAAACATGGAGGAGGTTCAGTGATGTTTTGGTGTTGCTGTGCTGCCTCTGGCACTGGGTGCCTTGAATGTGTGCATGGCATCATGAAATCAGGAGATTACCATTTTGGAGCGCAATGTTCAACCCAGTGTCAGAACGCTGGGTCTCTGTCGAAGGTCATGGGTCTCGCAGCAGGACAATGACCCCAAACACACTTCAAAAAGCACCAAGGAACGGTTCAACACAAAACGCTGGACTGTTCTGAAGTGGCCAGCAATGAGTCCAGATCTAAATCCCATTGAACATCTGTGGGGAGATCTGGAAACAGCAGTTGGGAGAAGGCACACTTCAAATCTAGGAGAACTGGAGCAGTTTGCACAAGAAGAGTGGGCAAAACTGTCAGCAGAGAGGTGGAGGAAGCTCATTCATGGCTATAGGAAGCGCCTGACTGCAGTTATTTTGTCCAAAGGCCGTGCTACCAAATATTAAGTCGAGGGTGTCAATAATTTTGTCAATGCCATTTGTTTATATTTTCTGATTTAAAAGGATATATTAAGTTCTGAATCAAAAACAAAGGTTCTGTAATATTAGCAGGGAAATGTATAATTGTGGAGGCCAAATACTTTGTCAATTTCAACTTATTTTTAGAGAAAATTGTGAGTTCTTTGAAGAAAGTGCAAGGGTGCCAATATTTTTGGCCACGACTGTACGTCTACTGACTACGTATACATGAACTGCACTTTGCAGAGAATATTGAAGTTGTTTTGAGGGAAGGGTGAGATTAAAGAGAATGTGGAAGTTGATTCCAAAGATGGGGAAAAAGAGGGGAAATGATTGTGGAGGGGAGAAGTAATTCTGGATTTAGGTAGTTTCACTAGGAGGGGTTGATGGTTCCCTGTAGACACCTCCGCTGGGTATGTGGGCGGCCCCCTGCAAACCTCATGTGCAAAGTTTGCAAAGTTTAAATTTAAATAAAATGTCTGTTTAAACATATTAAGATACAGGTTTCTAATTTAAAAGTCCATCTATCTTTATGAATTGGATGAAGGTGTTTAATGTATTGTAACAGGAACCATTTAAGCTTTTAGAATAAAGTGTGACGGACACAGAAGGAGCACAACAACAACGACAACAACAACAACAACAACTCTGCCATGAAAGGTCCGGTTTTCGTGTGTTTCACTGTATTTTTCATCCTCTTTGAGATTTACATATAGGTTTGCCATGTGGTTATGAAGTGTAAGATGAAGTCTTTGATTAAACCCGTCAGTGAAGCGATTGGCAGCCGGTAGATATGCATGGCGAGTTTTATTGGAAACGTCTATGTTGCATAACTGGACTTTCAAGATGCTGTAGCTGATGTGGGAGGCCCCTCTTTATGGGTGGCCCCCAGCGCGCCTAATGGAGGTTCTGGATGGGAGGGGACAAAGTGCAAAGGGTGCAAGACCAAAAAGGAGGTGGAAGAAGACAGTTCGACCACCGACCTGTCTGTGATGGCAAAGTGATAGACTCACATTTGACTTTCATCACAAGAGATTCCAATGATCTTGAGGGTCTTGGTTTCCACGGCATCAAGCCGAGCAAGGTGTAAGGCAGGAGCACCAGCCCAGAGGGGAGAACAGTATTCCATAAAGCTGCGGATGAAGGCCTTGTAGGTGGATAGGAGTTCAGGTGTGTCAAGGAAGGACTTTGCACGATGGAGGATGCCCAGTCGGCGACTGCATTTGGAGGTCAATGTTGAAATGTGGTTTTCCCAGGAAAGATCATGGCCTGTGAGACACAGGAGTTTGAATGACTTCTTCAAGTGGGTTGTTGTGGAAGTAGAAGGAAAGGTTTGTCTTAGGGTCGTGTGTGTGTGTGTGTGAGAGAGAGAGAGAGAGAGAGAGAGAGAGAGAGAGAGAGAGAGAGAGAGAGAGAGAGAGGGAGAGAGAGATAGAGAGAGAGAGAGAGAGATAGAGAGAGATAGAGATAGAGATAGAGATAGATAGATTGATTTTAAAGGATTAGAAGCCATACGTATTCCAAGTGTTTGACCAGTACCTGCAAAAAGTATGAGGATATCACTGATATGGGGGTCACCTTTTGGACACCTTTTTGGTGTGGTCACCCTGTACGTATCCAAGTCCAGGTTAAACTTATCTACTGTTTCTGCTGCGAGCCACTACCTTCCCATAAAGACCATTCTGTGATGCATCAACTACTCCCTGAGGTAAAGAGACCTACGTTACTACTGTCCTAACTCTCTTCTTCTTTACTCTCAAGATGTGACCCCTGGTCTTGTCACTGTTCATTCTGCTGAAAACCTTCACTGCACTTATTCACTCTATATCCTTCATTTTCTCAAACATCTCGTTCAGATCCCATCGTAATCACCTCCTCTCTAATGTAAAAAGTCCCGTCTCCTTCAGTTGCTCCTTGTAGCTTAGTCTAGCTTGGCCTAGGATCAATCTCAGTCTAGCAGCATTTCCTCAAGCTAAGTTGTAATGATGATGATGATGTTTGTTGTTTACATCTTAAGTGCATCATTGAAACCTTCGTGAGCACGTGTTCGACTTACCTTTCAGGTGCATGCATTGATGTGCTCGATTTTCTATCAGCTTTCTGCATACGTAAATCCCAATAACTGGGCCTACCCTTCAGGTATTAGTGCTATTCATGGAATAAGGCCAATCATGAAGCCTGTCTGAACTTGTTTGTTGTCTCTGCAGGTTCTGGGATTGCTTGTGTGGTGCCTGGTGGTGGCTACACCCTACAAGTTTCAGTCAAGCCCAGGCTGGGTCGTCTTTGTTTCCGTGTTTTTCTGGATCCTCACGATCTTCGTCTTCATTGTTAACTTCTTTTGCCTGTACATGCGGCACGGCCGCAGATCTTGGACCATTGTGGTAAGATCTTGAATTATGTGAGGTGCTGATTGTGGGAGAGTTCACTTAGCAACGTGTTTGGCCCATAGTCAGGGCCCTTAGGGATATTTTGGTTCAAATTCTTCCAAAAGCATCAAATTTGGCGCAGATGTTGCCCATGCCATACTCTTTCGATTTTTGACGGGCGCCAAGGGCGGTATGATCCGGGGACCATACCGGTCCATCCCGCCATGTCACCTGACCGATGACGTCATAATTAGGATATGCATCCAAACACATGGCGTACTATAAGTGGTCAAAGTTCAAAATGAATCGATCGAAAAATGAAGGCAGGGATCCATTTTTAAGGTTTTCATAAAATCCAATATGGCCGCCAGGTCACATGACCTATGACGTCATATTTATGACATGTATACAATCATGTATACATGAACCCGGATCATGATCGCACAAAAATTAAACACAAGGATATGGCATACAGTTCATAAAACATCAAAATCCGTACCTTTGTAATTAGACTGATGTAATTAGACTTGCAATTAGACTGATGAACTGCATATGCCTGAAAATTAGGAAATAGACATGTAAATATTTCCTCTATTTGTCAAAAATAAGGTCAGAGTTCGATTACCCAACCCAGAAACATAAAATGGTGAACCTCGCGTAAATCTTGACAAAAAACTCAAAAAACCGACATGTTTGACTCAAAAATGACCTTTAAGATGACCTTGAGGGTTGACCTTGACCTCGAATCATCAAAATAACATCATAATTGGATTCCTCGACCTAGAAAACCCCTGAAAAGTGGTATCATACATGATTCCAACCCTTTTGGTTATTTAACTGATTTTCCTCGAATCCGGGTGGCGGCCATTTCGTATTTCGCCAATATGGGGCCCCCGGGGGGGGGGGGCGCCCGGCTTGGCGCCCGTCAAAAATCGAAAGAGTATGGCATGGGCAACATCTGGGCCAAATTTGGTGCTTTTGGAAGAATTTGAACCAAACGGCCCCAAAATATCCCTAAGGGCCCTGACTACCATCCGGTCCTTGTGGGTTAAACGTCACACTAATCAATTCGTGTTGCATTAAAAAGTTCTAATATGTTTATCAAATGTCAGGACATGTATGTTATTCTGACCAAAATAAATAAATAAATACACTTGATCCTTATCAATATGGGCTCATCATCTAGATTTGTTAAAACAGTTACCCCTCTGTTATCCAAAACCCCCTCAAACCACAAATAGTCCAAAGACACTGATTTTCCTCATACACTGCTATATGTTTTTGTAACTTTATGTCACGTGTTAAAATAGCATGGGGCTAGCAGGATGGCACACTCGCCTCAAAGCTGTCTAGCCTGGGTTCGAATCCAGACTAAGGTATGAACTGTCCCCATCCCGCAGGGTGATTCATCAATGTGTGTGCCATCCCTCGAATGTACGTTAAGTGGTCATCCAGTCTACCCCGCATTTGTTTGGAGACGTTAAACATCCCACGGTGTCCTTCGCGAAGAGTAGGCGAGCTGTCGCCGGCACCAAAATTCCTGCCCTAACCTCGCTTTCCCCATATCCCAAGGGAACAAAGTGCAAAAGGGTCCACCCCCAAGGGGGTCTCCACGACGCTATGCCTCTTAGCGGGGTATGCACTTTAGTAGTAGGAGTAGTTGCAGTTAAATACCATGAAATGAAATTTAATGTTTGAAGACTAGCAACGGTACCCGCCCTATGGGCGGGGCTTCAATTGGGGCGGGGCCCAAATGAAAAGGCAAAATATCAGAAATTGAAGGTTTTTATTTTATTTTAAACGATTTATATAAACATCCGTTAAATCGTATCACACGCAAATCATCACAATCTAAACAGTATTTGTAGAATTTCAATAAAATCCGCATCACTGTTCATATCGGTAAATATTATTCCATCGTGTTTGGAAAAACGGGAAAATTGGAAAATTGGAAAATTGGGAAAACAATATAGCCTATTTTACTCCCAGGGGTCCCAGGATTACCCACCCAAAATTTCGTTGCGATTGGTTCAGCCGTTTTTGCGGTACCTGGGAAGAGACGGACAGACAGACAGACAGACGGACATTTGGTGAATTATAGTAAGATGAGAATTTGCATTCACAGTGAAATACTGTGTTAAACGCTTGACAATGTACCCGGAAGTACTCAATTGGTTATTTGAGTTTGCAAACTCCAAACCACCATTCTGGCAAAGGATAAGGATGGTATTACATTGTAAAATACAACGGATTTGAGAGCTGACATTAAGTTGGCTATCCTAGGTACCGAGCCTGTGGATGGTAAATAGTCCACAATGTATAAAGATTGCCCACCTGTCTTGTGAACTGAACCCACACGAAGGGTGAAACGAATTTAAAACATGAAATAAAGAGCAACACGGCCTGAGATGAAGACTAGGCCGCAGGGCGAAACTATAAACATTTAGGCCTACAAAGGTAGAAAATTACTTTTGTTTGAAATTAAGATGACACCTTCACGTGCAATGATCACCTGCACTGTGTGGCAAATCATCTGGGGGATCGATGGTCTCATTGACCAGAAATAATCATAATTTGCTCCCCTCAAGAAAGTCCAACTCACCACCATCTTGATTTCAATCACGTGACACATGGTCAATTGGTCACGTGTTTGGGTAACTGACGTCACAGACAAAATCCCTTTAAAAAAAACATGAATCCGGTGTTCGCACTTTACCTGCAGTGAAACTTTCTCACGACTGCGTTTCTCCACAGGAAATCATCTTCAATGTCTCTGCCGTCATTTTCTACTTCTCTGCCGCCATTGTGGAGGCCTCGTTTGTCAGCATGACAGCGAAGGTCATGACGGGACACCACGTCGCAGCTGCGGTGAGTTGTTGAGTCAAATGTGTAGATATTGGTGGTGCAGGTTCGTGAGCTCGGATATTTAATAAAATACGAGTGAGAATAGGCCTCGAGTTCAACGTTGCCTTGACTTGATTAGGCCAACACAAAGACACCTGGGAATTATAATAATGTCTGGACAAGCTATTTACTCTTTGAATTTATCAGGAACTCTGGGAAATGTTACCTTTAGTGTGTATAGTCAAGGTACAGCTAAACCACCGAAATTGTGTTAAATTGCTTTTGCTGCAAACTCTTTATGGCGCCAATAAAAGTGCATGAAGTCATTGGAAACAAAATGGAGGACGTTCACTGGCGTAAAGAATGGCGCGTTCAACAGTGATCGGCAGTCGGAAAAAGTCTTCCAGTTCGGCCCATATTGAATGACAGCTGTTGGAATTCTTCCTTTGGTGTTTGTAATGCCGGATATCAAGACCGCGCCAACATAGCACTCCACTTGGCCGAGCTATGGCCGCGCCCTTCCTCATGGGCCGCTCCCAGTCATGAATTACCTGTACATGAAAGTCGGGAAAAAAAAAAACCTTCAGGGTTGAATCTTTCTGATGACTCCTGCCTTCCCTTCACCTTCCCACCTGCTTGCACCTCCACCTAAACGACTCACTGCTCCGCCTGCTGCCCCGCCTGCTTCACCGCTTACCGCCCCACTTACCGCTCCGCCTACCGCCCCGCTTACCGCCCCGCCGACTGCTCCGCCTGCTGCCCCGCCTACTGCTCCGCCTGCTTCACCGCCTACTGCCCCGCCTACTGCCCCGCCTGCTTCCCCGCCTACTGCCCCGCCTACTGCCCCGCCTGCTTCCCCGCCTGCTTCCCCGCCTACTGCCCCGCCTGCTTCCCCGCCTACTGCCCCGCCTGCTGCCCCGCCTGCTTCCCCGCCTACTGCCCCGCCTGCTGCTCCGCCTGCTTCCCCGCCTACTGCCCCGCCTGCTTCCCCGCCTACTGCCCCGCCTGCTGCTCCGCCTGCTGCCCCGCCTACTGCTCCGCCTGCTTCCCCGCCTACTGCTCCGCCTGCTTCCCCGCCTACTGCTCCATTATCTCAGCTGGTTTACCAAATGAATGTACCTTTTTATTATATATACCGGAGTCAGTCTTTGTCTCTTTGTCGAATGACACATTTGAATACAGCCCCAACTCCTTTAGACAAAATCTCATTCATCGCGTGACGTCACGTTCATGTCTCTTTCTTTTGCAGGTGTTTGCATTCATCGTAACCATCCTGTACTTCATCAACATGGTGCAAAGTTTCCGGACATTGAAACACTGACCTGCCTGAATGGGCAGAGAGAGATCCTCAGAATTCTTCAAACTTGGGATGCACTGATACAACACAAAACACACCGACTGGCCCACTCAATGGGATACCTATATCCTACACACCTACCGACAAAACACCAAGACAAACCGACTGGCACCTTCAACGGGATACCTATATCCTACACACCACACCTATCATTTACACCTACCGACAAAACACACCAAGACAAACCGACTGGCACATTCAACGGGATACCTATACCCTCCACACCACACCTATCATTTACACATACCGACAAAACACACCAAGACAAACCGACTGGCCCACTCAATGGGATACCTATATCCTCCACACCACACCTATCATTTACACCTACCGACAAAACACACCAAGACAAACCGACTGGCACATTCAACGGGATACCTATATCCTACACACCACACCTATCATTTACACCTACCGACAAAACACACCAAGACAAACCGACTGGCACATTCAACGGGATACCTATATCCTCCACACCACACCTATCATTTACACCTACCGACAAAACACAGCAAGACAAACCGACTGGCACATTCAATGGGATACCTATATCCTCCACACCACACCTATCATTTACACATACCGACAAAACACACCAAGACAAACCGACTGGCACATTCAACGGGATACCTATATCCTACACACCACACCTATCATTTACACCTACCGACAAAACACACCAAGACAAACCGACTGGCACATTCAACGGGATACCTATACCCTCCACACCACACCTATCATTTACACATACCGACAAAACACACCAAGACAAACCGACTGGCCCACTCAATGGGATACCTATATCCTCCACACCACACCTATCATTTACACCTACCGACAAAACACACCAAGACAAACCGACTGGCACATTCAACGGGATACCTATACCCTCCACACCACACCTATCATTTACACATACCGACAAAACACACCAAGACAAACCGACTGGCACATTCAACGGGATACCTATATCCTACACACCACACCTATCATTTACACCTACCGACAAAACACACCAAGACAAACCGACTGGCACATTCAACGGGATAACTATACCCTCCACACCACACCTATCATTTACACATACCGACAAAACACACCAAGACAAACCGACTGGCCCACTCAATGGGATACCTATATCCTCCACACCACACCTATCATTTACACCTACCGACAAAACACACCAAGACAAACCGACTGGCACATTCAACGGGATACCTATATCCTACACACCACACCTATCATTTACACCTACCGACAAAACACACCAAGACAAACCGACTGGCCCACTCAATGGGATACCTGTACCCTCCACACCTACCGACAAAACACACCAAGACAAACCGACTGGCACATTCAACGGGATACCTATATCCTACACACCACACCTATCATTTACACCTACCGACAAAACACACCAAGACAAACCGACTGGCCCACTCAATGGGATACCTATATCCTCCACACCACACCTATCTTTTACACCTACCGACAAAACACACCAAGACAAACCGACTGGCCCACTCAATGGGATACCTATATCCTCCACACCACACCTATCTTTTACACCTACCGACAAAACACACCAAGACAAACCGACTGGCCCACTCAACGGGATACCTATACCCTCCACACCACACCTATCATTTACACCTACCGACAAAACACACCAAGACAAACCGACTGGCCCCTCAATGGGATACCTGTACCCTCCACACCACACCTATCTTTTACACCTACCGACAAAACACACCAAGACAAATCGACTGGCCCACTCAATGGGATACCTATATCCTCCACACCACACCTATCTTTTACACCTACCGACAAAACACACCAAGACAAACCGACTGGCACATTCAACGGGATACCTATACCCTCCACACCACACCTATCATTTACACATACCGACAAAACACACCAAGACAAACCGACTGGCCCACTCAATGGGATACCTATATCCTCCACACCACACATACAAAACACAAGCTGTTGAAAGAACATCAACAATAAAGATCATAGGGAGTGGTCACAGTCACACTCACTTTCACTACCTGTTAACAAATGTAAATCACGTGCAGCCATTCCCACCTGAGCGAGCCAACTTCGGGTGACCATAAAGGAACCTGATCGCGTGACTTCCCTCCAAAGGGTCATTGTTCACCTCGTTGTAAATCCACCAGAAGACCATCACATCAACTCTTCAAATATGCATCATGGAGAGTGTCAGCAATGTTGTAAATTAATGTTTATATCAAATGCTATTTTTGAGCATTTTGCATTTTACTGGGATGTTGTGTTGTGTTGTTTACCTGGTTTAGTGTTCGGAAATTGATGACGATGTTGATTTTAAAATTGTATATCATTCATAAATAACTCACAAATTTCCACCCCCCATCCATTAAGTCTCGAATAAAAACAAGAGAGACTCATACACACAAAACTCCCACGGATTGGACTCAATTCGTTGATACGCCATCTTGTTCTTCTTCTTCTTCTTCAATGTCCACTATTATTCCCACTTGTGGGGTAGCCAGGGGAAACTTGGCCGAAGTCTTTCACGAACTGGCTGGCCCAGCCTGACGTTCAACGAAGGCCTAGGCCTAGTTGGGGTAGGAATTTGTAATTTGTTCAGGGTGCCGGCAATAGCTCGCCGACTCTTTGTGAAGGACACTGTGGAATCTTTAAGGTCCACCAACTAATGCTGCCGGATGAGACGCCCGTTTAACGTCCATTCGAGGGACGGCACAGACATTGATGAATCTTCCTGCCTTTGGGGGGGGGGGGGGGGGGGGGGGGTCGTCGTTCATGTTCTTAAACCAAAGAAACGCACAAAAATCTTGGTGTTCCTCACGCACATAGAAACAAGAAAGAGCAGAGATTGCAGACCCTCACCAGGACGTGTTTGTGTTGTGTTCATTAGCTGCTGTTTGTGTGGTTTATTGATATCGATTTGTGTTCAATCCAATATGGCTGCCGAACCACGTGACCGATGACGTCATCAATTTAATTGTCCCCTACAATTTCTGTGTCGATCACACTCAATAAATTTCAAACTGATCAGATCAAGCATTCTACGTGTCTAATTATGATGTCAATCATGGATATACGTTGTTCACAATAGGGAGTACTTGACAATGAGCTGTTTAAATTTTTTCCATGGAGCGGTTTCGAGGATATAGAGGTGCAAAGTTATTCGGTTTCTCCAAGATGGCGCCCGTACTACGTGACATATGACGTCATAATTATTGAAATGTTCTACAGGAGGCGCTCCTATAGTGAAAATTCTGTCATTCGGACGAACGAATGCAGAGAAAAGCAGACTCAGGTTCTGTGCGGATAAACAACCAAACAGACCCAAATGCAATACCCTCTCCAATGGTGAGGGTAACAATGCAACATTTGCTACATGCTGGCCCATGATGGCGACTAGTTCCTGTCCGAAGCGTATTAATACGCCAATGAGAGTATTGATGAGGCCTGTACCAGGAAGTAGTACCTTATTTAGCGAGACATCACGATAGGTAGCACGTCCGTTGAACACCACTCTAATATTTTCAGGTTTGCGTGGATTGTATAATCAGGAAGATACCATCGCAGTCATTTTGCCTCTGTTCCTGGTCCGAGGGGCTCAACATGTCCTTTGGAAAAGCCTTTAGCTATGAAGTCCATGTACTCCTGTGTAATGGCTGGTTTCTTACCCAGAAGCTTGCAAAGAGACTTTAAGCAGTTGATTACAAGGGGTCGATTTTCTGGAAGCTTTACATCATCGCAAGCGTAACGGACCCACCCAGTTTGTCATTCTTGATTAATCAGTCCTCCATGATCGTCAGAAAACGATTTCGTTCTATGGAATGACCTGGCTTGTCATCATTCCTTGTTCACAGATAAATGTCACTGCCGACCCCGTTGTTGTAAGCTCAGTGGTCAAAGGATCTCCCGAAGAGCTGACCTGAACATCACATCACCTAGTGCACTGACCTGAACATCACATCACCTAGTGCACTGACCTGAACATCACATCACCTAGTGCACTGACCTGAACATCACATCACCTAGTGCACTGACCTGAACATCACATCACCTAGTGCACTGACCTGAACATCACATCACCTAGTGCACTGACCTGAACATCACATCACCTAGTGCACTGACCTGAACATCACATCACCTAGTGCACTGACCTGAACATCACATCACCTAGTGCACTGACCAGAACATCACATCACATAGTGCACTGACCAGAACATCACATCACCTAGTGCGCTGACCAGAACATCACATCACATAGTGCACTGACCAGAACATCACATCACCTAGTGCGCTGACCTGAACATCACATCACCTAGTGCGCTGACCTGAACATCACATCACCTAGTGCACTGACCTGAACAAGAGCTGTGAGTACGATAGACACACTCGCTCAGGGCTATGAATGCCGTCCAGACACCTTGCCAATTATCGCCATCCAAGGTCCATACACTATACCCACAGAGCACTAGGTGGTCCATTCTGAGATTCTCTGACCTTATGCAGCTGAGTGGCATCTCATCCAATTAACAGCAAGATGGCCACTTCAGGGAAAGGATCAGGAAACATTTCAGCGATAGGACGTATATGTGAGTGGAGCCTTGCGACCTCCGTTGTTGGATTTTCGGAGGAACTCCAAGGAATATAATTACTCTCGGTTAGCTCTGGGAGTAACAGGTGGATATGGTTCCATCGAAAGATTTGATGACGAGATTCCTGACATACCTACCACTAGCTGCCATAATTCCAGAGCATCTTATGAGTTTGTAGGGAACTGGATTATTTAGCACGTTGAAGTAGTCAAATAATTTGCTGCGGCCCAGAGTTTGAATATCCAACACAGCACAGTTTTCACATCGTTTTCAGAATTACCAGCAATGAATACCTTCACAAGTTTGGAACAAGAGCTTTCACTGGATCCACTACTACCACAAATGTCTGTACACCTGTTGATCACCGAGGGTCGCTCCTCGGCATGCTTTTGAAGCCTATCCGATACTCCATCGAGGGTAGCACAGCTGGCATCATGAAATGCTGAGCAATGATGGCTGCTGTCACACTGAGAAGAAGGTCATTTCAAGAGACACTCCTTGGCCGAATGATTAGTTGTTGACAGAACACATCTGGCACATATCTTCCATGGGTTAAAAAGGATGAGTCTGGATTGCAATGTTTTCGCTCTGAATATCCTACAATGTGCAAGAGGATGCTTGGTCTGGTGAATAGGGAAGAATTGTTGCGGGTCTTCCATTTGACGGGTGTGATGATTTTTGGAACACTACATGACTGCAGCAATCGGCTGTTTGACCATTTGTGGCAGAAATTCACCCGTGACATCAGTCTTGCTTACTCTGAACCGTGGACGAGTATCACTACTGTAGGCAGACATTTTGTTCTTCGTGGTGAGTGGAGACTTCACCTTAGTAGCTGGAGCATGATACATCATCATGTCGCAAGGAAATCATCAGACTGAGGTCATTTTGAATCTTTGCATTGCGCCGAATGAAGGATGTGAGCATCTGAAATGGCAGAAAGGTGACAATGTGGGTTTCTTTATAGTTGAAGGCCTCCATCCTCCAACAATCCACAAGTAAGCTTCGCCATGATTGGTTTGAGGAACAGAGATATATCCAAAGCTGCAAGTCCAGGAAATGAACAATCGTTTTTGGCGGCCTCTGTTTATTTCCATGATGGTGTCGCTAAACTTCTGTAGAGTTTTGTGGTTGTGAGGATAGACTTGAGGCAAAAGTTCCAGCTTATTTAGCAATGATTTTGTAACTGCTTCATTGCTGCCGAATCTTTCTTGAAGGCCGGATTATAATTTTCCAAGAATTACAGAGGTGAGCCAGTGAGTTCTAGACCAACGTGTTATGGGGAGATGAGACCAAGATATACCTTTACCAAAGGGATGTAAAGGCGAAATTCTGGAGAAACGAAGGAACTGCATTTGATCCTAAACATACTACCTCATCTGTGAATCATGGTGGAGGTATTTTCATTGCTTGGGGTTGCACGGCTGCCTCTGGAAGTAGCTCATTCATCTTTATTGATGATGTAACTAATGATGGCAGCAGCAGAGTGAATTCAGAATTGTCCAGAAACATTTTGTCTGCCTACGTTCAAGAAAACGTCTCCACACTCATTGGGCGGCGGTTCAACATACAGCAAGACAATGACCCAAAACACACTGCCAACACAACTAAGGAGTTCATCAGGTGAAAATGTGGAAGGTTTCAGACTGGATAAGTCAATCTCCTGATTTAAATCCAATGGAGGTTGCACCGAAATGGCGGCAAAAAGGGTTGGCGTCAGGAAGGGCATCCGGCCGTAAAACATTGCTTCAAATAGGGGACCGAAAAACAACAACCACCACGGTTCCCGAAAAAGGCCAACCCCCGCTTGCGGGGAAAAATGGCCTCTAAAGGTGGTGTGTGGAGCATGAATTTCACTTACTGAAGAGGAGACTAAAATCAGAAACCCCCAAAACAAACAACAACTGAAAATGGCTGCAGTATCGGCTTGGCAACGAATCTCAAAGGAAGATACCAAGAGTTTGGTGACATCATTGGGTCACAGGATCAATGTAGTTATTACATGCAAAGGATATGTAACCAAATACGAACTATTATGCCATTTTAATTTACTTTAAGTTAATATGTTACAATACTTATGTTTATCGAAAATGGGGGGACTGAACATAAAAGTGCTATTGCTCTACAATGGGTAAACGCATATATACATAGAAGTACCAACAAATAAAATCGAACCTTCTGTACTATTGCCTCATATTAATATTTTGATCTCAAATCCAAATTTCTTGAGTATGTAGTAATAATAACAAATTTGACTTCACTGTTCCAATACTTATGGAGGGCACTGTATAGTGTATACACCAAGGTAAAGATATTTCTCTAAATCGAAAATTGGGGTATTATTTAGATGCTTATTGCCATAAGGTGCCTAAATTTGTTTCTCGGGTCCGGCCCATTTTGGTATAAACGCTTCATTCTTACCGCATCCCTGCCACAACCCCCGACACAGTGCCAGGGGTTTAAAACCCAATTACGCAGCCAGTACAAACCCAGGTACTCCCACTGTTTCACAGGTGCTGTGGGTGTATGCTACAGTACTCCCTGAGACAGCTCTTCCCACAAAGAGAAGTACTCCCCAATGTTGTAAGCCATTGACAACTATTTGTGCCCTTCATCACCTGGGTTTGTTCCCTTCATCACCTGGGTATGTAATAAGACAAAAATATATCTAAATGGTTACGCAGGTACCCGTTCTGTGGTGTTCTCAGAAGATCATCACCTTTTCCTGCCTTTTCTGGTGTGCATCCGGGGAGAAAGTCCGCAGAGCACCCGGTCCGGAGGAGGATGTGGACCATCCCCTGGGGCTCCGCGACACTACCCAAGTTGGTATGCTCACCCACCAATACGCTGGCATCACGCACCCAATGTGGAAGGGAGAGGTGGGTGATTGGCAAAGAATGATGGGCTAATGATTGGCGACGAAGATGAACTGAGCTAGAAAGAAATAGAAGGCTACAGGATGGACTCCTTGCACACCTTAGACTTGTTGACCCTCGCTCTCACGTCCTGAGTGAAAGCGGGACACCCATGCTATGTTCACCTCCTGCTCTTTGCAGAGTAAAAACATAAACAAAAAGACAAAGAAATCTCAATTTAATCCATTTCAAATTAAGGCTGCAACAGAACAAAATGGGAAAAATGTCAAGGGGTGTCAATACCTTCTGAAGGCACTGAATACTGGCATACTTGGGGAATGACGTCACCAGGGGGGTGGAGCGTGCGCATGCGCAATAAAGCACGCTGGTTATGGTCTCCCCAGGCGTGGGTCATCATAGCTTGGTGTAGTAGACTGGAATACTCGGCATATTTCCTTCCCCAGGACACAACAGTGAACAGCTGTGTTGAAGACCTGGAGGGAGGAGTGAGATTGAAGAGGATACATCCGTCGTACCAGAAGGGGTTTCTCGATGGTGGACCATGTGAGCCCTGCAGACACCTGGGGTGGGGACATTAAGCATGGAAATAGGGCAGGGTGCAAGACCAGAGAGGAGGAGGTGGTAGAAGACAGAGAGACCACTGACCTGTCGGAATAAATATATGGCCCTTTGTACGGATGGTGAAATACATTCAACGAATATAAGAAACTACTGAGTCTGCTTCGGGATTTCGGCTTCCATTAGGACAAAGTCTGTGGTTTGCAAGAAAAATGTAGATCTCTATATGATGGCCATGGCAGTATAGTTCGCGACGGCTTTCGCTTTCGTCGTCACTGCTTTAATTCGACTTTTTACTGTTTATTTTCCCAATGATTGATGCGATTCACTAGAGATCCTTCGTCACTTTTAAACGCCATTCCAGGGATGAAGACGACCGTCGATAGGTAGAGTTTGATAGCAATATTGATGGTGAAGGCGGATATCAAGAGGATGAATGACTGGAGCAATTGGGTGCTGGGTTCGCGTTAGACCAGGAGGAGGCGCACCTTGCGGCCTGGGGACAAGGCCTGTGGTGCTTTTGGGGCCCGTGGCTATTCCAGTGCATTCGTACCCATCATGTCAGTGTCCCTGGACAAGGACGCCTATTACAGGCGAATCAGGCGTCTGTACGAGAACTGGAAGGTAAAGTTCTGGTCAGCTGTCCGAGCTCGCACGCACTTTGCAATTACAGAGGGAGGCCCGGCCTTGCCTAGTAGCGGCTCGGGGCTCTGGTCACACAAGGCACGGCGCCGTTCTATGCGAGTCCGAGGCCGTAAATGTGCAGCACGCCAGAAGCAGTCACGTTTTGTTCGATGGAACTTCGGCACAAACACTGGGTTATCATAAATGGGTGTCTGAGCAACTTGGTATTCGCAACAAAGCGCGAGATGTTGCAGCGAATCGGGGTCCCCGCGTCCATTGTGCGAGTCAGCGCAGCGAATCAGGAACCCCACTTCCGTCGTGCGAGAACGCGCAGCGAATCTGGGACCCGCACCCGCGTCCGTCGTGTTTACACCGGCTTGATGAGGTCAAGGCGACAAAGCTGAAGTTTTGTAATCTGATGTCATTTGCCTTGTGTGTTTGAAGAAAGGAGATGACGGCTTTTCTAAGGTCGACGCTCTGGTCGTGGCCGTTGGTGTGGACGAAGAAATTGTTTACTCCAAATCTACTGCTTTGCAGGTAACTGCCCTTGGTTCACCTACTTGATGCAGGTAACTGCTGCTATTGTTTCACCTACTTAATGCAGGTAACTTCTCTTGGTTCACCTACTCAATGCAGGTAACTGTTCCTGGTTCACCTCCTTAATCCGGGTAACTGCTCTTGATTCACCCAATTAATGCAGGTAACCTGTCTTGGCTTAATTTAATTGAGGTAACTGCTCTTGGTTCACCTCAATGTAGGTCGCTGCTCTTGATTCACCTCTTTGGTACCTTTTTGCAGGAACTAGTTTAATAATGCCTTTTTTAACGAAGTACTGATTATTTAACCCTTTACACCTTCCATTTACATTTAACCCTTTACAGGAAGTTGAGGAAGCGATAAAAGCAATGAAGAGTAGAAAAGCGGGAGGGCCGACGGGAGTTGTGGGAGATATGTTGAAGGCAGCAGGAAGTTGGGGTGTGAAGAGAATGACAGAGATCTGTAATCTGGTGGTGAAAGAAGGCCGGATTCCAGTGGATTGGGAACTGAGTACCCTCGTCCCTCTATACAAGGGGAAAGGTGACCCTCTGGAGTGTGGCTCGTACCGAGCGATAAAGTTATTGGAGCATGGAATGAAGGTATTGGAAAGGGTGTTGGAGAGGAGGATAAGGAAGAAAGTGAAGATCGACGAAATGCAGTTTGGATTTATGCCAGGAAGAGGAACGACAGACGCGCTCTTTATTGTGAGGTAGTTGCAGGAGAAGTACATGGAGAAGAGGAAGAAGTTGTTTCTTGGGTTTGTTGATCTGGAGAAAGCATTCGATAGGGTTGACATGGGCAATGAGGAAGTTAGGAGTGGAGGAATGGTTGATCAGAGTGGTGATGGCAATGTACAAAAGAGCGCGCACAGCTGTAAGGACGAAGGACGGGAACAGTGGTGAGTTTGAGGTGAAGGTGGGAGTGCATCAGGGGTCGGTACTAAGTCCACCACTATTTGTAGCTGTGATGGAGGTGCTGGCTCAGAACGTAAAGGAGGGTTTACCGTGGGAGTTTTTGTATGCAGATGATCTGGTGTTGATTGCGGAAAGTATGGATGGACTGAAGGAAAAGATGAACAAGTGGAAGGAATGTATGGAGACAAAAGGTCTGATAGTGGGGCAACTTAGCATAACAATTGTGCATTTCGTGAGGAAAGCACCAAATTTGGCACACTAGTAGACTATCATATTATGAAAAGATCTGGATATTGGGCCACCTCAGATTCAGAGATTTGATTTTTGCAAGATTTCGATTCGATTGGGATCGAACAGAGCACCTTCTTCATCTTCTGTACAGTGAAGTTGCCAGCCCTGAATTCTCTGGCTACATCTGGGTGCTTCATTGGGAGTGCAACCATGTCCCTCAGGTGAACAGGGACCCACCTGGCATAGTGTGTGTGGTCTAAGGCATGGCACAATGGGACCAGTTCCGTCAGGGCATCAAGGTACATCGTGAATGAAGCCTGCCGCAGAGAACGCACGTCGACCAGTACCAACATCTCTAGTTCCAACATAGTTGCCCAGTACTGAAAGTTGGGAATGTCTTCTCCTCTCTGGTGACACCAGTCTTCGAACTCAGGCAGGTCTTCTGCATCATCAGTATATGTCATACAGTGGCGTTCATACGCACGGTGTTGCAGGATGTGCAGTGCCGCTGCAGTGATTTGATGAGCTCTTCTTGTGCGGGTGACGTGGGCAGCTCGTAGGAAGGAGTCGGCCGTCCCTGGCGTTGCAATCTCAGCTTGCAAATCTGCAAAATCTGCAAATCTTGCAAAAATCAAATCTCTGAATCTGAGATGGCCCAATACCCAGATCTTTTCATAATATGATAGTCTAGTAGTGTGCCAAATTTGGTGCTTTCCTCACAAAATGCACAATTGTTATGCTATATTTAGCTTAGCTGCTGGACTATGAAGGTGAATATCGGAAAGACGAAGGTGATGGCAAGTGGTAAAGCATGTGGTGAGGTGGAAAGAACTGGGAAGTGGCCCTGTGCTGTGTGCAGGAAGGGTGTCGGAGTGAATTCCATTCAATGTACAATGTGCGCCGAGTGGGTTCATAAAAAATGTAGTGGTCTGAGAGGGTCATTAACCAGTGTGGCAGCTACATTCAAATGTAAGGTGTGCACAGAGGGAGCTGCAGATGGAGGAAATGTTGAGTTGGATCTTGGAGACGGCGTGAAGCTGGAAGGTGTGAAACCATTTTGCTACCTCGGAGACATGCTGAATGGAGAAGGTGGATCAGACTCGGCAACGGTTGCTCGAGTGAGATGTGCATGGAAGAAGTTTTGGGAACTGAGTGGCGTGCTAATGAGGAGGGGAGTGTCGTTGAAGCTGAAGGAAAAGGTGTATGCTGCATGTGTGAGAAGTGTTTTGATTTATGGGAGCGAGACATGGGTAATGAACGTAGAGCAGCAACGAAGGCTGGAAAGGGTGGAAATGCGAATGGTTCGATGGATGTGCGGAGTATCGTTGAGAGAGAGGAAGACAAATGATGAATTGCGAAAAATGATGGGAATATTGCCTGTGATTGATGCTGTGAAGAGGAACAGGTTGAGATGGTTTGGTCATGTATTGAGGAAGGAAGAAAGTGACTGGTTGAGAAGAGTGATGGAAATGAATGTAGAAGGAAGTAGAGGACGGGGAAGACCGAGAAAGACTTGGCTAAAGATGGCGGAAGAAGAAATGCGGGCAAGGGGGTTAACAAGGGGAGATGCAGAAAATAGGGCAAAATGGAGAAGATTGTCATGGGGACCGCAAGGCTAACCCCCACTCTAGCAGGGAAAATGGCCTTAAAATGCATGTTGTGTGTGTGTTGTTACACCTTCCATGTGATTGTTGAATGCCCCATGGTTGCACATGTTGTTTGAATGCAGACCTGGCTTTTTGGCTACGAACTCACTGATACCATCATGGTGTTCTGCGATGAGAAGGTGTTTTTCCTCGCCAGCAAGAAGAAAGTGGACTTTCTCAAGCAGATCGCCAATCCTAAAAGCAGTGACAGCTCGAATGGCATCCCTGCGGTCACCCTTTTGATTAGGGAAAAGGTATGCAAAGATCGAAAAGGTATGCAAAGACGAGGGTGGGAAAGGGGGGAGGTTAGAGGATGAAGGGGAAATGGTGTGGTGGGACTCTAGAGGGAGGGGTGGGTGGGAGGAGGCAGGGAAAGGGTGGAGGTGGGAGTGGTGGAGTTAGAGGGAGGGAGAAGGTGAGTGAGAGGGGGGAGAGGTGGGTTGGGAGTTCAGAGCAGGTGGGGTGGAGGGAGGAGGAAGAGGAGGAAGAGGAGGAAGAGGAAGAGGAGGAAGAGGAGGAGGAAGGGTAAGGGGTGGAGTGGGAGGCAGAAGGAGGAGGCAGGGGATGTGGTGGGAAAAGGGAGGGGAAGGGGTGAGAGGAGAGACCTTGCATTGCCCGGCAATGGTACCTTTGCACTAGTGTATAACATAGAGAGTGCATCAGTATGCACATGTATAACATAGAGAGTGCATCAGTATGCACATGTATAACATAGAGAGTGCATCAGTATGCACATGTATAACATAGAGAGTGCATCAGTATGCACATGTATAACATAGAGAGTGAATCAGTGTGTACATGTATAACATAGAGAGTGAATCGGTGTGTACATGTATAACATAGAGAGTGAATCGGTGTGTACATGTATAACATAGAGAGTGAATCGGTGTGTACATGTATAACATAGAGAGTGAATCAGTGTGTACATGTATAACATAGAGAGTGAATCAGTGTGTACATGTATAACATAGAGAGTGAATCAGTGTGTACATGTATAACATAGAGAGTGAATCGGTGTGTACATGTATAACATAGAGAGTGAATCAGTGTGTACATGTATAACATAGAGAGTGAATCGGTGTGTACATGTATAACATAGAGAGTGAATCGGTGTGTACATGTATAACATAGAGAGTGAATCAGTGTGTACATGTATAACATAGAGAGTGCATCAGTGTTTACATGTATTATATAGAGAGTGAATCAGTGTGTACATGTATAACATAGAGAGTGAATCAGTGTGTACATGTATAATATAGAGAGTGAATCAGTGTGTACATGTATAATATAGAGAGTGAATCAGTGTGTACATGTATAATATAGAGAGTGAATCAGTGTGTACATGTATAATATAGAGAGTGAATCAGTGTGTACATGTATAACATAGAGAGTGAATCAGTGTGTACATGTATAACATAGAGAGTGAATCGGTGTGTCCATGTATAACATAGTGAGTGGATCAGTGTGTACATGTATAACATAGAGAGTGAATCGGTGTGCACATGTATAATATAGAGTGAATCAGTGTGTGCATGTATAATATAGAGAGTAGATCAGTGTGTACATGTATAATATAGAGAGTAGATCAGTGTGTTCATGTATAATATAGAGAGTGAATCAGTGTGTACATGTATAATATAGAGTGGATCAGTGTCTACATGTATAACATAGAGAGTGAATCAGTGTGTACATGTATAATATAGAGAGTGGATCAGTGTGTACATGTATAACATAGAGAGTGAATCAGTGTGTATATGTATAACATAGAGAGTGAATCGGTGTGTACATGTATAACATGGAGAGTGAATCAGTGTGTATATGTATAACATAGAGAGTGAATCGGTGTGTACATGTATAACATAGAGAGTGAATCGGTGTGTACATGTATAATATAGAGAGTGAATCAGTGTGTACATGTATAACATAGAGAGTGAATCAGTGTGTACATGTATAATATAGAGAGTGAATCAGTGTGTACATGTATAACATAGAGAGTGAATCAGTGTGTACATGTATAACATAGAGTGAGTGGATCAGTGTGTACATGTATAACATAGAGAGTGAATCGGTGTGCACATGTATAATATAGAGAGTGAATCAGTGTGTACATGTATAACGTAGAGAGTGAATCAATGTGTACATGTATAATATAGAGAGTGAATCAATGTGTACATGTATAATATAGAGAGTGAATCAGTGTGTCCATGTATAACATAGAGAGTGAATCAGTGTGTACATGTATAACATAGAGAGTGAATCAGTGTGTACATGTATAATATAGAGAGTGAATCAGTGTGTACATGTATAATATAGAGAGTGAATCAGTGTGTACATGTATAATATAGAGAGTGAATCAGTGTGTACATGTATAATATAGAGAGTAGATCAGTGTGTACATGTATAATATAGAGAGTAGATCAGTGTGTATTGTATAACATAGAGAGTGAATCAGTGTGTACATGTATAACATAGAGAGTGAATCAGTGTGTACATGTATAACATAGAGAGTGAATCAGTGTGTACATGTATAATATAGAGAGTAGATCAGTGTGTACATGTATAATATAGAGAGTAGATCAGTGTGTATATGTATAACATAGAGAGTGAATCAGTGTGTACATGTATAACATAGAGAGTGAATCAGTGTGTACATGTATAACATAGAGAGTGAATCAGTGTGTACATGTATAACATAGAGAGTGAATCAGTGTGTACATGTATAACATAGAGAGTGAATCAGTGTGTACATGTATAATATAAGAGAGTGAATCAGTGTGTACATGTATAACATAGAGAGTGAATCAGTGTGTACATGTATAATATAGAGAGTGAATCAGTGTGTACATGTATAACATAGAGAGTGAATCAGTGTGTACATGTATTTAACATGATCTGTTCTGTGTTATGTTCTGTTTCATGATCTGTATATGTGAAACTTTTCCGTATGTGGATGGAAATCCATATTTTGACCCATACGAACGTTTTTCTGGCTTACAATTTTATTTGAAGTCACACATGCCTCAAAATACACTCACCGATATGGAATTTAACGCTGAATCCGAAAATGTAAGTGAAATTGCCTTGGTTTTTTTTTTACATTATCTTCTATATATCCTAAATATATATCTGTGCAGTGTCTGTCTTGTGTTGTCTTGTGTTGTCTTGTGTTGTCACTGAACTACTCCGTCAAACTTTTGTGATGTCGTACTATTCCAACTTGACCCACGGCGGGAGTATGCGCTCTACTGAGTGGCGTTCTAGTTTACGATGTATTTTTGTAGAAGTTAGCCGGGTACAAAAGCTTGCAAACTCGATACCCTCATCAAATTGTCCGCCAAGCAGGAGAAAGTCTGTCTACGTTGGTAAATACGGAAATAGCAGCCGTTGTTGGATTTTTCCATCGCCATTCCTTCTTATGAACTTCACGGAAAATACCGAGGTGCCGTCTTTACATTGCATGAAGTAAAGTCTTTACATTGCATGAAGTAAAGTCTTTACATTGCATAAAGTAAAGTCTTTACATTGCATAAAGAAAACTTACATTGCATAAAGTAAAGTCTTTACATTGCATAAAGTAAAGTCTTTACATTGCATGAAGTAAAATCTTTACATTGCATGAAGTAAAGTCTTTACATTGCATAAAGTAAAGTCTTTACATTGCATGAAGTAAAGTCTTTACATTGCATAAAGTAAAGTCTTTACATTGCATAAAGTAAAGTCTTTACATTGCATAAAGTAAAGTCTTTACATTGCATCAAGTAAAGTCTTTACATTGCATAAAGTAAAGTCTTTACATTGCATAAAGTAAAGTCTTTACATTGCATAAAGTAAAGTCTTTACATTGCATAAAGTAAAGTCTTTACATTGCATAAAGCAAAGTCTTTACATTGCATGAAGTAAAGTCTTTACATTGCATGAAGTAAAGTCTTTACATTGCATAAAGCAAAGTCTTTACATTGCATAAAGCAAAGTCTTTACATTGCATAAAGTAAAGTCTTTACATTGCATGAAGTAAAGTCTTTACATTGCATAAAGTAAAGTCTTTACATTGCATAAAGTAAAGTCTTTACATTGCATAAAGTAAAGTCTTTACATTGCATAAAGCAAAGTCTTTACATTGCATAAAGCAAAGTCTTTACATTGCATAAAGTAAAGTCTTTACATTGCATAAAGTAAAGTCTTTACATTGCATGAAGTAAAATCTTTACATTGCATAAAGTAAAGTCTTTACATTGCATAAAGTAAAGTCTTTACATTGCATAAAGTAAAGTCTTTACATTGCATAAAGTAAAGTCTTTACATTGCATAAAGTAAAGTCTTTACATTGCATAAAGTAAAGTCTTTACATTGCATAAAGTAAAGTCTTTACATTGCATAAAGCAAAGTCTTTACATTGCATAAAGCAAAGTCTTTACATTGCATAAAGCAAAGTCTTTACATTGCATAAAGCAAAGTCTTTACATTGCATAAAGTAAAGTCTTTACATTGCATCAAGTAAAATCTTTACATTGCATAAAGTAAAGTCTTTACATTGCATAAAGTAAAGTCTTTACATTGCATAAAGTAAAGTCTTTACATTGCATAAAGTAAAGTCTTTACATTGCAATTCTGCTGCACACAAATAAAGCGTCTGTTGGTCACAGTGAAGTTTGTGACTACATCGATATGAAACCAATAAGTCTTAACAAGGAACTTTGACGCAAGAGGAGTCTATTTGGCCCATCATGCCTGTGCTGCATCTCCACTACATTAAACTAGAACGCCACTCAGTGGAGCGCATACTCCCGCCGTGGGTCAAGTTGGAATAGTACGATTTCACAAAAGTTTGAGGGAGTAGTTCAGTGACAACACAAGACAAGACAACACAAGACAAGACAGACACTGCACAGATATATATTTAGAATATATAGAAGATAATGTAAAAAAAAAAACCAAGGCAATTTCACTTACATTTTCGGATTCAGCGTTCAATTCCATATCGGTGAGTGTATTTTGAGGCGTGTGTGACTTCAAATAAAATTGTAAGCCATGAAAACGTTCGTTTCATTGTTCGGGATACAACATGTAAAACTGGCCCAAACGTGAAAACAAAACTCGCTCACTTTAAGTCGTACAAGCTAATGCGACCACTCATTCTTCTGGGAAGAATCCCGTGCACATGCTGGTCACACCTATCAGTCACCTAAGTCTTTATAAGTTCATCAAATACTGACACCGCGATTGACATTCGCTGAGGTAAATGTTGATATCTCTTCTGAGGAAAAAAAAACAAAAAAAAACTTTTAAAGCATTATACGTATCAAACGATACATTTTATGAAACGGGGAAACCTATTACACACTTTGGTGGTTTTAAAATGACAGAATATGTCTTTATTAGAAGGAAAAAAAAAGAACCTTGAAGACGACGCTGCTAAAAAAAAATACACCGCTCTAACGCATAACCACGAGTTTAAACTACATTTACAACAAATATGAAAACTATTTTCATATCACAATGTTAAATATAGAATATATAGAAGATAATGTTAAAAAAAAAATGGTTTTTTTGTACCGGTGGAGATGGAAAACTTGTACCGGTGGAGAAGGAAAAAAAACAAAAAAAAAAACCCCAATCGGATAGAGATGGATATCCTTTGTACCGGTGGAGAAAGTTGCTGATGGTGGCATTGAGGTGCTAATGGCTAAATATGTTGTGGACAATCGGTGGATTATACCGTACAATCCATATCTCTCCAGAATGTGCAATGCCCTCATCAATGTAGAATCTTACAAGTAAGCAATCCTTCAAAAAATTCCTGGATCCGGAATAATATCCTGAGCTTCACCAAAAACTAATCAATTCTTCCTTATGTCAAGGGCAATCAACCCACCAACTTTCATCCAAATCCGTTCAGAACTTTTCCAGATATCTTGTTCACAAACACACGAACACACACACACACACACACACACACACACACACACACACACACACACACACACACACACACACACACACACACGCGCGCACACACACACACGGGCACGATTGAATGCATTACTCCCTGGTGGGAGTAATAAATCCATCAGTCTCTCGACTTACTCGGACTAGGGGGAGGAGTGGGGATAAGAAAAGTGTGACAGGCACAGGGACGAGTGTGTTCTAAATGCAAATAAAATCAATATTTAAAACTCGTTTGTTTATTTCAACTTTGCAACTTTCCCTTGTACACGTGGGGCATAGTGTATGCTTACTGACCCCTGCTGGAGGGGGTCGGTGGAATTGTTAATTCCACCAGTCTCTTTTTAGAGAAAGTTACCAATTTTAACCACGACCCTGTATATTACCTGCATGGCATAAAAGGTGACTAAAATGGGGACCTGTAATCTCATTTGGTATCTGAGGACAAAAAGATCTTCATTTGTCGAGTAATTCTTCAAAATGATTGCAATTAACAAGGTTGGTTGGTATTCATATTCATTTCTTTTATGATAAAAAAAATGCTTTACTAACTAACTGCAAATAATATTCCCAGCAATGGATGTTCAGGTGAAAGAAAAAATTCTTCCTTCATTTGCATGGTTTTTAGCTTACCTGGAACGAAGTTCATGGGAGCTTATGCGATGGCACATCAGTCCGTCAGTCCGTCCGTAAACACTTGAAACTTCTTCTCAGAAACCACTGATGGGATTGCGAACAAATTTGGCAGAAATTATATTTGTTGTGTTGTGACTAAAGTTTGTTCACGGCATTTAAAAAATCGGAGTCTAAGGGATTTTACAGGGCGTCAAAGTGGGTCCAGGTTTAACCCCTAAAAATAGGAATTTGGTTTTTTCTCTGAAACTACACACAATATTTTGATGAATCTTGACCACAACTTTCATCACCCATGATGTACGGAAGGTTGTTCACGGCACTAAGAAAATCGAAGTCTAAGGGCGGGCTAAGGGGGAGTCAAAGTGGGTCCAGGTTTGACCCCGCCAAAAGAGATATTTGCTTTTTTCTCTGAAACTACACACACGATTTCAATGAAACTTGACCAGAACCTTAACCACCCGTGTTGTACCAAAGTTTGTTCACAGCATTAAAAAAAACTGTGGGGTTGCCCCCAAAGTAGGTATTTTTTTGTTTGTTTGTTTAAAGTCTTATGATTATGTTAGTATGATTCTACATGCTTCCCTGAGAAACCATTCAAATGGTTTCTCGGATATGAAATGGTTTCAAATGGTTTCTCGGAATGGCTCAGATATCAAATCCTTCCTCTTCTCCAATGGCTTTTGTCAAAGGGTCAAAGGTCAGCATTACCTAAAATCATCAATTTTCGTCTAATTGACCTGAAATTTAAATTTTCCATTTAGGCTTTTTCATAAAATTCTCAACAAAGCTTTATTATGAGAATATGGATTCGACAAATTAATAATTTGGTCAAAAAGTTAAAGGTCAAGGTTGCGTAAAATCATTAATTTTCATTTTGTATTTTTACCTCTGCCACCAAAGCTGGATGGAAGTTGTGTTTTTCAACTCTGTCTGTGTCTGTCTGTTTGTTTGTTTGTGAACAAGATACAGTCACGTTAAAAAGTAAGTACACCCCGTGTAAAGTTTTGACTTTTTCAACATATTTCAACATGCAGCTATTTGATCTTCATTTTCTCCCAGTCGATGTCAGAGACTGGTAGACAGTTATAAGAAACGCCTACTTGAGGTTGTTTCTGCCAAATGGGGCAATACCACCTATTAGCGCTAAGGGTGTACTTACTTTTTCCACATGCGAAATTTGCATTTATGTTTATTTAAATTATACAATGGACTACAAAATGTAAATGTTTCATGATATTTGTTATATTATATCACCTTTATCTATCAATATTGTTGAAATGAAGATCAAATAGCTGTATGTTGAAATATGTTGAAAAAGTCAAAACTTTACATGGGGTGTACTTACTTTTTCACGTGACTGTATCTCAAAAAGTTGTGGATGTATTTGGATGACATTTGGCAGAGATGTATCGTATTTGACAAGGACGTAATGATTAGATTTTGGTGAAGATCCGGATTCGGATCTGGCTGGTCGAATTTTTAAAGTGATTCTTCTCCACGGGGAGATTGGGCCAAAAACGATACTTAGCAGGATATCTCAAAAAGTTGTGGACAGATTTGGACGAAACTGGGTGGACCGGTTGTGTGTGTAACAAGGAAGAATCGATTCAATTTTGGTGAAGATCCGGAGTTTAAACTGTTTTAGTTATTTTGAGCCTAGGGAAGAGGAAGAAGTCTGAATACAAACGGACACGGATGGGCTTTGCATTTTAAGATGCTTTCTAGTTGTTAATATAATGCTTTAGAAATAGCTGTTACTCTTTAATAAATAATTTTGTGAGTGTGTACCTGTGTGCGTGCTTTTATTTTTATATTTTTAGGGTGAAAGTAACCAGCCCAAATTTGACAAGCTCATTGAGGGTATCCGGGAAAGTAAGAATGGAAAGAGCATTGGGGTCTTCATAAAGGACAAGTTTCCTGGCGAGTTTATGACCGGATGGCGAGAGGAACTTGAGAAGGAGGGACTGCAGAAGGTATGTGTATCATGGCTTGCAAGTAGTTATTGTAAAATATTCCTCACTCACTCACTCACTGATGTGGCTTGTCATGATGTGATATGGCCACAACTCTCGCTCTCCTCCAGTCTACCTGATTCTGTGCAGTTCTTCGAGGTCTACTATTTGGTCTCCTTCTGCAGGGACAAATTTAAAATCTTGTCAAACCTAAAATGTTACAAAAAAATTCACGTAATCCATGTTCTCGGAATAAAAGAAAGGAGCGAAGAGTGAATAAATGAATTTGGTTCTTGGTGTTCAAAACTTGGTGATTTTATTATTTTTGTTAAAATGTAAAAATATATTTGATACTATTTCATGACTTTAGGTCACACACAGTGCTGATTAGAACAATAAAAAACAAAACAAAAAAAACCACCTTTAGAGGCCATTTTCCCCCGCAAAGCAGGGGTTGGCCTTTTTCGGGAACCGTGGTTGTTGTTGTTTTTTGGTCCCCTTTTTTTGAAGCAATGTTTTACGGCCGGATGCCCTTCCTGACGCCAACCCTTTTTGCCACCTTTAACGACAAACAGGGAATTACCAGTGAACTGGTACTCAATTAGCCGACCTCGGAAGGATGACAGGCTGAGTCAACCCCCCTGGCGTTAATTCAGCGATCGACCGGGATTCGAACCCAGGATCCTAGGAATCCTAAGCCGGCACCCTAGCCGCGAGCCCAACACCAGGGCTGATTAGAAAAATATATGCATAAAAATTGTTAGTGGGTAAGATAATAATTTCCACTAATAACATCGATCCACTTTGACGCCATGAATCGAACATGAGTGATCGTCACAGTTTAACACAGAAAAGCAACGGCAGTAATTTGACTTTGGGTCAGTGAAAAGGGGAAAAAAACACCACAAAAACATGCTGAATGAGTTTTTTTTTTTTTTTTTTTTTTTTTTTTTTGTATACAAGATCGAGGCTCGTGAAAGAGCGAACATTAATCACACAGAAAGACAAACAGACACACAAAACAAATAACATCGGGAGCGGTAGACAAGATGGGGAGAGAGGGGGAAGGACACAAACACAACATTTGAGAGCAGGGACCGAGAGACATGGAGACATCGAGAGAACTGTGGGAGGGAGAGGGCTTTGGGGGGGAGGCATGGGAAGGGGGGGGGGGGTGGGAGAGGTATAAAACATATGGACACTGCCAAGACTTCCAGGAAAGAAGTTGGAATTTCAAACAAGGTGGATCTGGGGTGAATTAGTGGGGGTAGAAAAGATCAAGTTTTTGGATGGGGGAAGATAAGAGATGGTGGTGAACAGCTGTTTTGAAGACCTGGAGGGAGGAGTGTGATTGAAGTGAGTGTGGGAGTTTGTTCCAGAGGTGGGAGAAAAGAGGAATGAAAGAGTGAAGGTGAGCAGAGAGCCGAGATTTCGGCAGTTTAACCATCAGAGGGTGGCTGGCAGATCTTGTGCGACCTGTAGGAATATTTGGGGGACAGAGCACAGAGAGAGCTGGGGGAGCAAGGCCGGAGAGGAGTCGGTAGAAGACAGAAAGACCACCTACCTGCCTGCGGTGAGTGAGTGAAAGGCCCTCAGAGATAGCTTCATCGCGGGAGATTCCAATGATTCTGAAAGCTTTGGATTCAACAGCGTGAAGCCGAGCCAGGTGTGAGGCAGGAGCACCAGCCCATAGGGGAGAACAGTATTCCATTGAGCTGCGGATGAAAGCCTTGTATGTGGTGAGGAGCTCAGGTGTGCCTAGGAAGGACTTCGCACGACGGAGGATGCCCAGTCGGCGACTGGCTTTGGAGGCCAGCTTGGAAATGTGGTTTTCCCAAGAAAGATCATGGCAGATGGTGAGACCCAAAAGCTTGAGCGACAGAACTTCTTGGAGAGGATTGTTGAGAAAGTAGATGGGAGGGTTGTCCAGTCGATCTTTTCGGAGAGACATAGTAAGAGTGTGAGATTTGTCAGGATTGAAAGACATGTTCCACATGTTTGACCAGTCTGTGATTTTGTCCAGGTCTTCAGAGAGTGAGGAGGCTGCAGACTGCCGATCTGAGGGAAGAGGAATGGAGCGGCAGAGAGTGGAGTCATCAGCAAAGAGATACAGAGGATTTTCCAGAGAGTCGGAGAGATCATTGATAAAGACCAGAAAAAGCACAGGGCCCAGCACACTGCCTTGGGGAACTCCAGCCTGAATGGGAAGGGGAGATGAGAGAAATCCATTCAGGGCCACACGTTGACTACGACCAGAGAGGAAGTCCGCAAGCCATGCATGGAGATTTCCATGGATACCATAGGAGGAGAGTTTGGTGAGCAGAGCTGGGTGCCAGACCGTATCGAAGGCACGTGATATGTCAAGGGAGACAGCTCTGATTTCCTGTTTGGCATTGAGGACCTCCATCCATTGTTGAGACAGCAGAAGCAGCATGTCCAGAGTAGAGTGACCTGGTCTGAAACCAAATTGATGATCAGAGATCAAGCCATTGGAGAAGAGGAAAGATTTCATATCCGAAGCAATGATGGATTCCATGACTTTGCTGATAATTGGGAGCAGGCTGATTGGTCTGTAGTTGCAAGGATCTGTTTTTGCACCTTTTTTGTGTAAAGCGGTAATGTTTGCTGATTTCCAGGATGCTGGCAGATGACCTTGAGCAAAGGATAGGGTGAAAAGAACAGAGAGAGGGTGAGATAGAGCGGCAGAGCAGGATTTTAGGACCCGTGGGCTGATGCCATCTGGTCCAGTTGCAGAATCAGAGTCGAGGTTTGACAAAAACTCCTCCACCTTGTCAGGAGAGAAGGTCACAGAGTCCAGGAGCAGTTTGGTTCGACTGGGAAAGGTGGGAACAGAGAGAGATGGGTTTGGGACTAAGGATTTTGAGGCAAACACAGAGTTGAGGCATTCGGCTTTGTCACGTGCGATGTCAACTGTGTGGCCATTTGAGGTAAGGGAGGGGATGGAGGGGGAACAAACACCAGAAACGGATTTGACCAGACACCACCAGGATTTGGAGGAAGGAGACAGGTTTGAGAGTTCATTCTTGAGTGAGGAGAGATAGTGCTTCCTGGCACTCCTGAGGGTAGACACACACTTGTTCCGAGCTTGGTGGAAGGAACTGAGATTTCCTTCAGTTGGATTAGCCTTCCAAGAGGCAAAGGCAAGTTGTTTCAGGGCAACTGCCTCACCACAAGATTCAGTGTACCATGGACGGGAGGAAGGGTAAGACAACTGAAGGCGAGATGGGATGAATCTGTGCATGAGAGAGATCAGTTTGCTTTGGAAGAATTCCCAGGAAGAATTGATGTCAGAGGCAGTGGAGATGGGAGACCAATCCAGACGATTGATGGCTGCTTGAAGACCGTCCCAGTCGGCCTGAGTGAAATGCCAGACTCGTCGACGCTGAGGAGGCTCTCTGAGAATGGCCAGAGAGATGTCCACTTTGACAAGCACAAGATCAGAAGAACCGATTGGAGCAGAAGAATAGCAGCAGACATTAGCAGGGAAGTTAGTCATAACCAAGTCTAGAAGAGAAGATACTCCATTGGCTGAGATCCGGGTCGGGAAATTGACAGATTGTGTCAATCCCAGTGAGTCACAGAAGTCCTTTGCTGAGGTGCCATGACTGGTGAGAGAGGAACCCACACCCAACCAGGTGGCATGATGACAATTGAAGTCACCACATATGAGGAAGAGAGAGTTGGGATGAGTGGATAGAAGTTGGTCCATGTTGTCAGACAGTGAAATGTCGATGGAGTCATCACTGTTTGGGGGACGGTACAGAACACACATGAACAAAAGGTGGGAGCGGAGAGGAAGCCGTAGCCAGAGGTACTCCTGGGGGTGAGGAGGAGAGAGGGCAGTGCAAGGAGAGTGAGGAAGAGAGTTTTTGATAAAGATAGCCACCCCACCACCAGGCCGAGGCTCAGGTCTATCATACCGGAGGAGGGAGTAACCAGGAAGAGATATTAAGGAATCAGAGACATCTTGATGGAGGAAAGTCTCTGTTAAGCAGATCAAGTCTGGATTGTCAGAAGCAACCTGTATGGAGAGATCAGTCAGGTTTGAGCGAAGGCCCCGGATGTTTGAGGTCCATACCGTTAATGAAGAGAGAGGGGGAGCATCGGGTACAGGGGAGGGGAGGAGTAGGGTAAGATGAAGGATGAGAGGGGGAGGTAGGGAGAGCAGTTGCTAGTGTGTCAGCGATTGCAGAAGAGTTCCAAGAAAGGGAAGGATGAGGAGGATGAAAGGTTTGAAGGTGAAGGGATGAGGCACAGAGAGGGGTTGTTTGAGGGGGGGCAGAGGAAAGAAGAAGGTTGGGGGGGGTGGAGGTATGAGATAGAAGGGAGACGAAGTGGGGAGGAGGCAGCTTTGAGGAGGAGGAGGGGGGAGGAGGGAGAATTGGAGAGGAATGGTATGGGGGGAGATTTGAATGGGAGGGGTTGGGGGGGAGTTTTGAAGGGGAGGAGTGAGGGGGGAGTTTAGGAGGGGAAGGGCAAGGGGGGAGTTCAGGAGTGGAAGGGCAAGGGGGGAGTTCAGGAGTGGAGGGGTAGGGGGGAGTTTAAGAGTGGCTGGGCAAGGGGGGAGTTTAGGAGTGTAGGTGCAAGGGGAGGGATTTGGATGGGAGGGGCAAGAGGGGAGTTTAGAAAGTGGATGATTAATGAAAGACGAACATTGAAAACAAATTGGGTTTGTTGTGATTTTCAAGTTAGCAATCCGGTTCAGAATGATGGAGGAGGGATGGAATGAATGTGAATTTAGACCATGTAGTGAGGGAGACGTATAAGATATTGAATTTCTTTTTTTTGAGGTGGAATGAGTTGGAGAGGAAATTGAGAAAAGCCTTTTAAATAGGAAGAAAAACAGCGTGTTGTAAAATACCACTGAGTAAAACACTGAAGGGGAAAGGTTATACATATTTAAATAATATTTAAACAGAACCGTGAACAATCTTATGTGCACAAAAATACCAACGGGGGGAGAGCCGAGAGGGACCACCACGAGTCACGTGAAGGGCAAACTTACAGTAAAGACGCGCTTACACATAAAAAGATCACTTCCTTTACCCATCTAACATCTCCCCCCCCACCCCCCCCAAAAAACATCCAGCAACATTCAAATTCCTTCCAAAATGAAAAATTCCCCAGCCTCTCCTGACTCATTTAGCGCTACTGGTCCTGGTGGTCTAAGTGCTCTAACATTTGGATACCGTTAATTTGCCTCCTCTACTGCTATTTATCTGATATTGTTTTTCCATGTCATGAGTCACTCACCTGCATTAAGGGAAAATCACCAATGCTGTTCTGCTTTGTTAAAACTAGCCGAGGACCCGCCCTATGGTCAATCTTGTTCCAAGCATGCAACCCGTTCTTCTGACACATTCCTTTATTTAGGCTGTGTATAGGCAACAGACTGCTGTCTCGATCCTTCCAGAAAAGTAAAATAACCCGGATTACATGTATGAAGGAAAAACATGCGTACTGTTTATGTGCGTATATAATACGTTGCGGTTATGCAGCTCAGATATTTTGCAATTGAACCCCCAAAAACTTGACGGATAATTTGGTGAGCATTCCGGGTATATTCTCCTTATTCCTAGAATTCTTCTTTCTCTATCTGCTACAGATCTTCCTTTCCAATTTTGTCGACGACAGTTTTATGGTCAGGCCAGCCATGCAATGACTAGCAACAACCAAAGCAAATGTTGTTGTAATCAAATATTCTTCAATCAAATATTGTTGCAATGTAAAGGCGTCACTTTGATAGTGTCACCTAACTGACCAAAATATGGAAGAAACCAGATGGTGTCTCAATGCAATCTCTTCGTTTCCATGGTGACAGACAGCTTAGGGACTTCAAAAACATTTAATACTTACATTATTTGCTAACTGGTATCTCCACCCAGGTCATACCATCCTCTTCAACTAAAGTATCAAACAAGCCCGGCTAGGCCGCTGTTAGACTTTCGGTCTTGTTTTTAATTTAGCATTTATATTTTGTTTTTGATTGGTGTTTTGGGGATTGCACATATTCAGTATTCAGGATTGCAAAGCAGATAGTGAAAGAGAGGTGTGATGTGATGGGGGTGAGTTGCTTGAAGGATGAAGTGGGACAAATCGTTGTGGACCCAGATGGAATTAAAGGAAGATGGAAGAGATATATGGAAATACTGTTGAATGCAGAGAATGAATGGGATGGCAACATAGAGAGTAACCCAGTTTTAGGACCGGCAGAGAAGATAACCGAGAAGGAAGTTGAGGAAGCGATAAAAGCAATGAAGAGTAGAAAAGCGGAAAAGCGGGAGGGCCGACGGGAGATGTGGGAGATATGTTGAAGGCAGCGGGAAATTGGGGTGTGAAGAGAATGACAGAGATCTGCAATCTGGTGGTGAAAGAAGGCCGCATTCCAGTGGATTGGGAACTGAGTGCCCTCGTCCCTCTATACAAGGGGAAAGGTGACCCTCTGGACTGTGGCTCGTATCGAGCGATAAAGTTATTGGAGCATGGAATGAAGGTATTGGAAAGGGTGTTGGAGAGGAGGATAAGGAAGAAAGTGAAGATTGACGAAATGCAGTTTGGATTTATGCCAGGAAGAGGAACCACAGACGTGCTTTTTATTGTGGGGCAGTTGCAGGAGAGGTACATGGAGAAGAGGAAGAAGTTGTTTCTTGGGCTTGTTGATCTGGAGAAAGCATTCGATAGGGTTCCACGTGAAGTAGTGACATGGGCATTGAGGAAGTTAGGAGTGGAGGAATGGTTGATCAGAGTAGTGAGGGCAATGTACAAAAGAGCGCGCACAGCTGAAAGGACGAAGGACGGGAACAGTGGTGAGTTTGAGGTGAAGGTGGGAGTGCATCAGGGGTCGGTACTAAGTCCACTACTATTTGTAGCTGTGATGGAAGTGCTGGCTCGGAACGTAAAGGAGGGTTTACCGTGGTAGTTGTTGAATGCAGATGATCTGGTGTTGATTGCAGAAAGTGTGGATGGACTGAAGGAGAAGATGAACAAGTGGAAGGAATGGATGGAGACAAAAGGTCTGAAGGTGAATATCGGAAAGACGAAGGTGATGGCAAGTGGTAAAGCATGTGGTGAGGTGGAAAGAACTGGGAAGTGGCCGTGTGCTGTGTGCAGGAAGTGTGTCGGAGTGAATTCCATTCAATGTACAATGTGCGCTGAGTGGGTTCATCAAAAGGGTAGTGGTTTGAGAGGGTCATTAACCAGTGTGGCAGCTACATTCAAGTGTAAGGTGTGCACAGAGGGAGCTGCAGATGGACGAAATGGTGTGTTGGATCTTGGAGATGGCGTGAAGCTGGGAGGTGAGAAAACATTTTGTTACCTCGGAGACATGCTGAATGGAGAAGGTGGATCAGACTCCGCAACGGTTGCTCGAGTGAGATGTGCATGGAAGAAGTTTCGGGAACTTTTTTTTTCTTTTTTTTTTGTATACTGAATCGAGGCTCGTGAAAGAGCTAACATTTATTTCACAAACAAATCAAACAGACAAACAAAATATATAAAAAGAGGGAGCAGAAGACAAGATGGGGAGAGAAGGGGAAGCGTATAAACACAACATTTGATAGCAGGGTGATGTGTGGGGGGGAGAGGGCTTGGGGGGAGGAGGCATGGGAAGGGGGTGGGGGTGGGAGAAGTATAAAACACAAGGACACCAAGGACTTCCAGGACAGAAGTTGGTATTTCAAAAAAGTGGATTTGGGGTTAAATTAGCGGGGGTAGAAAAGATCAAGGTTTTGGATGGGGGAAGATAAGGGATGGTGGTGAACATCTGTTTTAAAGGCCTGGAGGGTGGAGTGGGATTGAAGAGAGTGAGGGAGTTTGTTCCAGAGGTGGGAGAAAAGAGGAATGAAGGAGTGAAGGTGAGCAGAGAGTCTCGATTTTGGCAGTTTAGCCATAAGAGGGTTGCAGGCAGATCTTGTGCGACCTGCAGGAATATTTGGGGGACAGAGCCCAGAGAGAGCTGGGGGGGGGGGGGGCAAGGCCAGAGAGGAGTCGGTAGAAGACGGAAAGACCACCAACCTGCCTGCGGTGAGTGAGTGAAAGGCCCTTGAAGTTAGCTTCATCGCGGGAGATTCCAATGATTCTGAACGCTTTGGTTTCAACAGCATGAAGACGAGCTAGGTGTAAGGCAGGAGCACCAGCCCAGAGAGGAGAGCAGTATTCCATTGAGGTGCGGATGAAAGCCTTGTATGTGGTGAGGAGCTCAGGTGTGCCAAGGAAGGACTTCGCACGACGGAGGATGCCCAGTCGGCGACTGGCTTTGGAGGCCAGATTTGAAATGTGGTTTTCCCAGGAAAGATCATGGCAGATAGTGAGACCCAAAAGCTTGAGTGACAGAACTTCTTGGAGAGGATTATTCAGAAAGTGGATGGGAGGGTTGTCCAGTCGGTCTTTTCGGTGAGACATTGTAAGAGTGTGAGATTTGTCAGGATTGAAAGACATGTTCCACTTGTTTGCCCAGTCTGTGATTTTGTCCATGTCTGCAGAGAGTGAGGAGGCTACAGACTGCCGATCTGAGGGATGAGGAATGGAGCGGCAGAGAGTAGAGTCATCAGCAAAGAAATAGAGAGGATTTTCAAGAGAGTCAGAGAGATCATTGATGAAGACCAGAAAAAGCACAAGGCCCAGAACACTGCCTTGGGGAACTCCAGCCTGAACAGGAAGAGGAGATGAGAGAAACCCATTCAGGGCCACACGTTGACTACGACTAGAGGGGAAGTCCGCCAGCCATGCGTGGAGATTTCCATGGATACCAAAGGAGGAGAGTTGGGTGAGCAGAGCGGGGTGCCAGACCGTATCGAAGGCACGTGATATGTCAAGGGAGACAGCTCTAATTTCCTGTTTGGCATTGAGGACCTCCATCCATTGTTGAGAAAGCAGAAGCAGCATGTCCAGAGTAGAGTGACCAGGTCAGAAACCAAATTGATGATCAGAGATCAAGCCATTGGAGAAGTGGAAAGATTTCATATCCGAAGCAATGATGGATTCCATGACTTTGCTGATAATTGGGAGAAGGCTGATTGGTCTTTAGTTGCTAGGATCTGTTTTTGCACCTTCTTTGTGCAAAGCGGTGATGTTGGCTGATTTCCAAGCAGATGGCAGATGACCTTGAGCAAAAGAGAGGGTGAAGAGAACAGAGAGAGGGAGTGAAAGAGCGGAAGAACAGGATTTTAGGACCTGTGGGCTGATGCCGTCAGGTCCAGTTGCAGAATCAGAGTCGAGGGTTGACAGAAACTTTTCCACCTTTCAGGAGGAAAGGACACCGAGTCCAGGAGCAGCTGGGTACGACTGGGTACGGTGGGTACAGAGAGGGATGGGTTTGGGACACAAGATTTAGAGGCAAACACAGAGTTGAGGCATTCAGCTTTTTCACATGCGGAGTCAGCCATGTAGCTGTTTGAGGTGAGGGAGGGGATGGAGGGGTAACAAACACCAGAAACAGATTTGACCAGACGCCACCAGGATTTGGAAGAGGGAGACAGATAAGAGAGTTCGGTCTTGAGAACGGAGAGATATTGTTTCCTGGCTCTCCTGAGGGTGGACACACACTTGTTTCGGGCTTTGTGAAAGGAAATGAGATTTCCTTCCGTTGGATTTGCTTTCCAGGAGACGAAAGCAAGTTGTTTCTGGGCAACAGCCTCACCACAAGAATCCGTGTACCATGGACGGGAGGAAGGGTATGACAACTGAAGACGAGATGGGATAAATCTGTGCATGAGAGAGAGCAATTTACTTTGGAAGACTTCCCAGGATGAGTTGATGTCAGAGGCGGTAGAGATGGGAGACCAGTCCAGATGATTTATGGCTGCTTGAAGGCCGTGCCAGTTGGCCTGAGTGAAATGCCAGACTCGTCGAAGCTGAGGAGGCTCTCTGAGAATGGTCAGAGAGATGTCCACTTTAACAAGCACATGATCAGATGAGCCGATTGGAGCAGAAGAAGAGCAGCAGACATTTACAGGGAAGTTAGTCATAACCAAGTCCAGAAGAGAAGATGCTCCGTTGACTCAGATCCGGGTCCGGAAATTGACAGATTGTGTCAGTCCTAGTGAGTCGCAGAAGTCCTTTGCTGAAGAGCCATGGCTGGTGAGAGAGGGACGCACACCCAGCCAACTGGCATGGTGACAATTTAAATCACCACATATGAGGAAGAGAGAGTTGGGATGGGTAGATAGAAGTTGGTCCATATTATCAGACAGTGAGATGTAGATGGAGTCATCCCTGTTTGGTGGACGGTACAACACACATATGAACAAAAGGTGGGAGCAAAGGGGAAGCCGTAGCCAAAGGTATTACTGGGGGTGAGGTGGAGAGAGGGCAGTGCGAGTGAGGAAGAGAGTTTTTTATGAAGATAGCAACCCCACCTCCAGGACGAGGCTCAGGTCTATCATACCGGAGGAGGGAGTAACCTGGGAGAGATACCAAGGAATCAGAGACATCATGAAGGAGGAAAGTTTCTGTTAAGCAGATCACGTCTGGTTTGTCAGAAGCAACCTGTATGGAGAGATCAGTCAAGTTTGAGCGAAGGCCCCGGATGTTTGAGGTCCATACCATTAATGAAGAGGAAGGGGGAGCATCAGATACAGAACAGGGGGGGGGGGGGGGGAGGGGTAGGGTAAGATGTGGAAGAGGAGGAAGTGGTAGGGAGAGCTGTTGAAGGTGTGTCAGAGATTTCAGAATAGCTTGGAGAAAGGGAAGAATGGGGCGGACAAAAGGTTTGATGGTGATTGGGTGAGGCACAGTGAGGTGTTATTTGAGGAGGGGGAAGAGCGAGGCAGAAGGCTGGGGGAGATGAAGGTGAAAGTTGGAAGGGGGAAGAAGCGGGGAGGACGCTTTGAGGAGGAGGGGTGAGAGGGGAGTCTTGGAGGGGAGGAGCAAGGGAGAGTCTCAGAGGGGAGGGGTGTGGGGGGAGTTTAGGAGGGAAGGGGCAAGGGGGGAGATTTTAAAGGGATGGGTGATGGGGAAGATTTGGAGGGGAGGGGCAAGGGGGAAGATTTGAAAGAGATGGGTGATGGGGAAGATTTGGAGGGGAGGGGCAAGGGGGTATATTTGGAGGAGAGGGGTGATGGGGAAGTTTTGGAGGGGAGGGGTGATGGGGAAGAGTTGGAGGGAAGGGGTGATGGGGAAGATTTGGAGGGGAGGGGTAAGGGGGAAGATTTGAAAGGGATGGGTGATGGGGAAGATTTGGAGGGGAGGGGCAAGGGGGAATATTTGAAAGAGATTGGTGATGGGGAAGATTTGTAGGGGAGGGGCAAGGGGGTAGATTTGGAGGGGAGGGGTGATGGGGAAGTTTTGGAGGGGAGGGGTGATGGGGAAGTTTTGGAGGGAAGGGGTGATGGGGAAGATTTGGAGGGGAGGGGTGAGATTGGATTTTGAAAAGTGTACGATTAATGGGAAACGAACATTTTTTGCAAAATGAGTTTCTTGTGACCTTCGAGTCAAAAATACGTTTGAGGACGCTGAAGGAGGGGTGGATTGCAGGAGAGTTTCGGCAATGTAGAAAAGAGGAACTGTGAGAGATGGAATTTTTTTTTGGAATGAATAGATTTGGTGAGCAAGTCGAAAGCATCCTTTTATAGAAGAAGAAAAAGGTGTTATAATATACGACAGAATACAGTTCTTCAGGGGAAAGTTTAAACGTTTTTAAATTGAGCAGTGAAAACTATCTGGGGAAATGGAAAATGGAAATGGGGGTGAAACACGTGATCGAAGAACGAACGAAGAAATAAGAACAACGGATAAACGAATAAGAACAGAGAAGGAAATATATATATATTTTTTTTGAGTTGAGATTTTAAACAAGGAAGTATGGGGTGAAAGACTGGGACAAAAACAGAAAACGAAAGTCATTGCAGCGCAATCGATGGACCGCTGAGAGAAAAACAAAGCCTCAAGGTCGGACACGGTAGCCTACTACTACTAGGCCTCAAAATACGCCACACGAATTAACCGACGATTTTGTATACATGTATGAAAAATTAACACCGAGAATCTTACCAAAGACACACTTTGGTACACACACCGAAAAATAGATGCAGTTTCGACAAAAGCACAATTGTGAAAAATTACTTAACTTCGAAAGCGTGAGCGCATGGGCAGCTTCGAAAAGACGTGACCTCCCTGAGTGGCGTGCTGACGAGGAGGGGAGTGTCATGAAGCTGAAGGGAAAGGTGTATGCTGCATGTGTGAGAAGTGTTTTGATTTATGGGAGCGAGACATGGGTAATGAACGTAGAGCAGCAACGAAGGCTGGAAAGGGTGGAAATGCGAATGCTTCGGTGGATATGTGGAGTATCGTTGAGAGAGAGGAAGACAAATGATGAATTGCGAAAAATGATGGGAATAAAGCCTTTGATGGATGCTGTGAAGAGAAACAGGTTGAGATGGTTTGGTCATGTGTTGAGGAAGGATGAAAGTGACTGGTTGAGAAGAGTGATGGAAATGAATGTAGAAGGAAGTAGAGGACGGGGAAGACCGAGAAAGACTCGGCTAAAGATGGTGGAAGAAGAAATGCGGGCAAGGGGGTTAACAAGGGGAGATGCAGAAAATAGGGCAAAATGGAGAAGATTGTCATTGGGACCGCAAGGCTAACCCCCGCTCGAGGAGGGAAAATGGTCTTAAAATGCCTGTTGTTGTTGTTGTATTGGTGTTTTGGGGAACGGTGTGATTTTTGATTGTACATTAATATTAGTCTTTGCATACAAGGAGTTATGTGTCCATTTTGCTGAGGATATTTTGAAGAAACCAATGAATTGTTTAATGTACCTGGAGGTTGAAAAAAATATTCAAGTAATCTGTTCCCCGTAAGACTAACCGCCCCTCCACCCTCCCTAACGAGACTAACCGCCCCTCCACCCTCCCTACCGAGACTAACCGCCCCTCCACCCTCCCTACCGAGACTAACCACCCCTCCACCCTCCCTTCCTCGACTAACCGCCCCTCCACCCTCCCTTACTCAACTAACCGCTCCTCCACCCTCCCTACCTAGACTAACCGCCCCTCCACCCTCCCTTCCTCGACTAACCGCTCCTCCACCCTCCCTACCGAGACTAACCGCCCCTCCACCCTCCCTACCTAGACTAAGTGGTCCTCCATTCTCCCTACCGAGACTAATCTCCCCTCCACCCTCCCTACCGAAACTAACCGCCCCTCCACCCTCCCTTCCTAGACCAACTGCCCCTCCATCCTCCCTTTCTCGACTAACCGCCCCCCACCCTCTCTACCTCGACTAACCACCCCTCCATCCTCCCTACCTAGACTAACCGCTCCTCCGTACCTGGACTAACCGCCCCTCCACCCTCCCTAACTCGACTAACCGCCTCTCCATCCTCCTCTCTACCTCGACTAACCGCCGCTCCACCCTCCCTAACTCGACTAACCGCTCCTCACCCTCCCTACCTCGACTAACTGCCCCTCCATCTTCCCGACCTCGACTAACCGCCCCTCCATCCTCCCTAACTCGACTAACCACCCCTCACCCTCCCTACCTCGACTAACCGCCCCTTCCATCTTCCCGACCTCGACTAACCGCCCCCTCCACCCTCTCTACCTCTGCCCATCCCAAACATATATTTGGCTTTTCTCTTCTTTTTGACCAAATAGGCAGTATCATAACTGGTGGGTAAAGGATACTCAGATGTAGATCCTGTACGTTACTAATATGTTAGATAGGAATGATGTGATTCCACTTTCTCTCAACCTTCGTACCCATTCCCAGGTGGACATCAGTGCAGCCGTAGCTTACACCATTGCTGTGAAAGAGGAGAGTGAGACCACCTTGATGAAGCGTGCCTCTGCCATAACCAGCGAGCTCTTTAACAAGTTCTATAAGGAGCGAGTGATGGAGATTGTCGATGCGGATGAGGCAAGTTTTATTATTATTTATTTATTTATTTTTGTGCAAAGTCAAGACTCGTGGAAAGTCTGAATTGAATGTGCAGTTTTATCCAACAATTGAGGAAATTACGAGCAATGGTGGTAGGTGCATATGAAGCCTGCCCATGTTGGTTGACATTCAACATTAGGACAGGAATTCTTGATTGTATAACAACTATAACATGTACCATGATCTAATGGAGAGCTAAATTGTTTTTTATTAGTTAATGTGTGTTTGCTGAAACAAACAACTGATCATGCACCACACCACCCTCTTCAATCCCACTCCTCCCTCCAGGTCTTTAAAACAGCTTTTCACCACCATCTCTTGTCTTCTCCCATCCATAACCTTGATCTCTTCTACCCCCGTTAATTCACCCCAGATCCACTTTTTTTGAAATACCGACTTCTTTCCTGGAAGTTGTAGCAGTGTCCATGTGTTTTATACCTCTCCAACCCCCCCCCCCTCCTCCTGCCTTCCCATGCCTTCTCCCCTCATAAGCACTCTCCCTCCCACAGATCTTCCGATGTCCCTGTTCTCTGCTGTTGTAGCTTCTGGGCAAGGGAAGGCTGCTGCTGTGCTTCCCTCTCTCTCCCATCTTGTCTCCCGCTCCCTTTATTGTATGTTTTGTGTGTTAGTTTTTTTTTTTGTGATTGATGTTAGCTCTTACACGAGCCTCGATCTTGTATACAAAAAAAAAAAAAAACGTGGGTATTTGCGATGGCGTGCCATCCACTTCTCTCTAGTTTGTGTTCATTCAGTTATCTTTGAGGAAGTCGTTGTACTGTTATGAATGTTAGAAAATTGTGAATCCACATATTCAGTGTTGTTAAAGACCAATTTCATTTTGTGATGGGTCTTGTTATTTCTTGCAGAAAGTTCGGCACATCAAATTGGCAGAAAGCGTTGAGAAAGCCATAGAGGACAAAAAGTACTTGGTGGGCTCCGACCCATCGTCCGTGGAGATGTGTTATCCTCCGATCATCCAGAGTGGCGGAAACTATAATCTCAAGTTCAGTGTCGTAAGGTGAGAGGAGGGTTTTCCAATAACTATTAAAGGGAAGTGAAACACCAAAATGATTGGTGTCGTTTAACTGACGAGTCTATCAGTGATACATTGTCAGTAATTTATGGTAAAGTTGTCGTCATGATACATCGTCGTCCGTCGGTCTGTAAACACTTGCAACTTCTTCTCCAAAACCGCTGATTGGATTGTGACCAAATTTGGTACAAATGAAATTTGTTGTGTTGCAACTCAAGTTTGTTCACGGCATGGAAAAAAAAATCGGAGTCTAAGGGGGTCTACTGGGGGTCAAAGTGGATCCAGATTTGACCCCCCCCCCCCCCCCCCCTCAAAAAAGGAATTTGCTTTTTCCTCTGAAACTGCACACACTATTTTGATGAAACTTCACCACAGCCTTCATCACCTGTGATGTACCAATGTTTGTTCATGGCATTAGAAAAATTGGGGTCTGAGGAGGTATATGGGGTGGAGGGTGGGGTAGGGGGAAGGGTTGGGGTTGCCCCCCAAAGTAGGTATTTTTTTTGTTTATTAGTTTAAAGTCTTTAATTACGTTAGTATGATTGCACATGCTGCACTGTCTCCTAGCAAGCATTGAAATTGGTCAAAATACTGTGATACTGTTTAAAATACCTTTAGTCAGTGTAGTATACTGCTTTATTCTACCAGGTGAGCACCCAGGGGTATTGCCCCTATGTTTTTTAACCTGTTTTGCAATTTGAAGTTGCTTTGATGTGTAGATTACGTGTTCGCACAGGCCACATAAACAGGAAACCCAACATTGTTGACCCAAACCTGCAAGTTTGTGCACATTTTATTAATGTTTTTTAGTATAATGAGATTCTCCCGGTGTGTACCCAATTTAGAATAGGTACACCGTATCCCTGCGCATCGTAAGAGGTGACTAAGAGGGTTGGTGTCAGGAAGGGCTTCCGGCCATAAAACATTGCCTCAAACAGGTAACCATGATTGTCATGGGGCGCACATTGCTAACCCCCGCTCTAGCAGGGAAAAATGGCATTAAAACGATCATTCATTCATTTATTCAGTATAATGAGAGAGGTTCATTGGAGAACAATGCACAAGAGGGTAAAAGTGCAATCGACTGGGAATGGGGCAGTGTGGTCACAAGGAAATGATTGACTGTTTGAAGTCCTGGAGGGAAGAGTGGCAAAGAATAGCCTTGAGAAGACAGTCACATAAACTGGAGAAAAGATCGGTTATGTGTGGAAAGCCTGGATTTTTGGGAGTTTAACCAGGGAAGGGGTTACGGGCAGAAAATGTGTGTCCTGGAGTTGCTGTGGAGGGTCAGAGGCCTGTGAGAGCAGTGGGAACTAGAGCTGAGGAAACAATCCTTGAAACAATGATATGAGAACTACAAAACTACACAAATTGGTCCATGAAACATGATCACGACTCCGAATGGAGCTGAATTCTTCATGTCCGGGGAGCCGGGAGGACTCAGTTCCACCTTCTGAAACAACCAAGAGCATAATCCATTGAGCTCTGCTTAAAGGTCTTGTAGGCCGAGTATATTGGATTTTTCAAGGAATGACAAGAAAGCACGTTGAGAAAGCAAGTCTGTCTGTAATCGGCTCCGTCCATCATGCTTTCTTCTGAACGGTTGTGCAGAAATTCACCAAACTGGGTCGTTATGATCACCGCATGGCCAGAAGGCATGACAGCACTGCCCTTTTCTGAGGATAGACACATTTGTTGCAGACTTTGTGCTTTGTTGCATTGTTTACTCTCATCAGATGCTGAAGAGATGATAGACCACCCCATCATTGATGGGGTAGATCATTGACTTTGCCACACAGCTTGGGTGAATAGCCATATTTTTCGGCACTAAGTCAGGTCTTTCAAAAACGACCAATAAAATGGAGACATTGAAAAGAATGCAGTTAGAGGAGCCATGTTGAGTAGAAGGGGATGGTAGAGAAGTTTGTGACTACCAGATGCATTAAAAAGGACACGACATGTGAGATACTGGTTTGGAAGTTTGTCTTATTGAGGCCTGCCGCCTCCCAAAAGGCCTGTTATGTCTCTGATAGAAAGTAATGAAGCAAGGTGAGCTCATTGATTTATGATGGAAAATACAATCACAAGTTACTTTGTCATCGTGCGTCTTGTTCATCACAGTGATAAGAACTACATGCACTTCGGGACGATTACCAGTGCGATGGGCGTGCGTTACAAGTCGTATTGCTCCAATGTGGTGCGAACGCTCATGGTGGATCCAAGCCAGGCCATGCAGGACAACTACGGCATGTTGTTGCAGCTGCAAGATGAGCTTGTGAAAGAGCTAAAGCATGGTAAGAGATGGTCAGGAAATGTATTCTGGTTTGTCGCCGTTGTCAGCTGAATGCTTGTGTTTCATCCGAATCGGTCGATAACTTTTAGAAATATCCTCGTACAGACAGACAGACAGACAGACAGACAGACCAACAGACATACAGACAGGTTAAAAGAAAACCTCCATCCACATTTGGTGGGGGACGTTAGAAAAGGTAACTGTATCTGAAATTTATCAGAATTGCAAATCCAAATGCAATCCAAAAGGTACCAAACATTCCATTCAAACGACAGCCTCACACATCCCCTACACATTCAAACTACAACCTCACACACCCCCTACACATTCAAACTACAACCTCACACATCCCCTACACATTCAAACTACAACCTCACACATCCCCTACACATTCAAACTACAACCTCACACATCCCCTACACATTAAAACTACAACCTCACATATCCCCATACACATTCAAACTACAACCTCACACATCCCCTACACATTAAAACTACAACCTCACACATCCCCTACACATTCAATCTACAACCTCACATATCCCCATACACATTCAAACTACAACCTCACACATCCCCATACACATTCAAACTACAACCTCACACATCCCCTACACATTAAAACTACAACCTCACACATCCCCTACACATTCAATCTACAACCTCACATATCCCCATACACATTCAAACTACAACCTCACACATCCCCTACACATTCAAACTACAACCTCACACATACCTACACATTCAAACTACAACCTCACACATCCTTTACATGTTCAAACTACAACCTCACACACCCCCTACACATTCAAACTACAACCTCACACATCCCCTACACATCCAATCTACAACCTCACACATGCCCTACACATTCAAACTACAACCTCACACATCCCCTACACATTCAAACTACAACCTCACACATCCCCTACACATTCAATCTACAACCTCACACATCCCCTACACATTAAAACTACAACCTCACACATCCCCTACACATTCAATCTACAACCTCACATATCCCCTACACATTCAATCTACAACCTCACACATCCTTTACACGTTCAAACTACAACCTCACACACCCCTATACATTCAATCTACAACCTCACACATCCCCTACACATTCAAACTACAACCTCACACATACCTACACATTCAAACTACAACCTCACACATCCTTTACACGTTCAAACTACAACCTCACACATCCCCTACATATTCAAACTACAACCTCACACATCACCTACACATTCAAACTACAACCTCACACATCCTTTACACGTTCAAACTACAACCTCACACATCCCCTACATATTCAAACTACAACCTCACACATCACCTACACATTCAAACTACAACCTCACACATCCCCTACACATTCAAACTACAACCTCACACATCACCTACACATTCAAACTACCACCAATTATTTTTGAGGTCATCATAGGCCAGCAACTTATTTTATGGATTTCGCAAGTATTCTGCTGTGCACGACATATTTCTTGTTATTTGCAAAATTGAAGATTTTTCAAGTATATTGGTCGGTTGCGTTTGTTATGCTGTCTGTTTGTCTCCGGCCTTCAGGTCAAAATTCTAAAGCGATCGTCATGAAACTTCACCAAGTTGTGGAGGTCGTTACAATTGAGAAGCCAATTTATTTTGAGGTCAAAGGTCAAAGGTCCTCTGGAGGTCATATTTCTAAAATCGCCATTTTTAATCCGATTGACTTGAAAATTTAACAGCATTTGCACATTGTCACTAAATTGGGAAACCAACTATTTTTTCGGTCAAAAGGTCAAACATGAACTCAAGGTCAAACTTTCAAAATCATCACTTTTTATCTGAAAAATCATCAGTTTTCATCTGATTGACTTGAGCATGTAACATCATTTGCATAGTACCTCACTGCATTGGGAAACCAACCTATTTTTAGGGTCAAAAGGTCAAAGGTCAACTCTAGGCCAAACTCTTAAAATCATCAATTTTAATCTAAACGTTGTCACTTTTCATCCTATTGACCCGAGCTTTGATCAAGATCATCAATTTTAATCTTGATGAAATGGTCATTTTGCTGGATCAATTGCAACCTTTTTTTCAGGGGATGTGGAAGGGGGGAGTGGATTTTACAAGTATCTTGCTCTGCATGACGTCTACTTTGTTTGTTTGTTTGTTTGTTTGTTTGTTTTTTTGCTTGTCTGTCTGTGAACAAGATATCTCAAAAAGTTGTGGACGGATTCGGATGAAATTTGGCAGGGAGGTCGTGTATGTGACGAGGACAAATGTTTCGATTTTGGTGAAGATCCGGATTCGGATCCGGCTAGTAGAATTTTTTAAGTGATTCTTCACCGTTGAGTGATATGCCAACCAGGCGGAGGTATGCTCTCTACTGAGTGCCGTTCTAGTTTCACATGAGTTATCCATGGTATTAAGAATGTAACAAAAATGTATCGATGCCGTGTCTGAGGAAACTATTATACAAGTGTACGGGGTTATTTGTTTGAAAAGTAACAGCTTGTTTTTTTATATTTAAATAACACTTGTTTGGTATCTGTGTGAAATTAGCCTTCAGTTAGTTGTGTCCGTCTCTGCTCCAAAAAATCATCTGGTTCTTGGGTCCTTTACCAAAACCTTGTCTGTTTGAAGTTTATTTTTTATTTTGTTCCAAGGACAGATACTAACACTGGTCATCAGCATGTTTGTGCTATCTCTGCGTTATTTCATCGACTCTGCATTCACTTGACTGGTTCTTTCACTTCATACTCGATGCTCTTATTTTTAGGTGCAAAGCTGTGTGACGTTTACCAAGCTGTACTGAACCAACTCAACAAAACAAAGCCTGAACTGTCTGACAAGATAACCAAAAACCTCGGGTCAATTCCACTTCCCTGCACCCTTGCATTCAACAGCATCGTTACGGCTTCTACTTTGGACACTTGCTATGCATTCTGGGATTTTTTGTTGCACTTGTTCCTAACTGAGTTGTTGCATCTACAGATTTGCGATGGGGATTGAGTTCCGCGAAGGTTCTTTGGTGATTAATGCTAAAAACCAGTGCAAGGCAAAGAAAGGTATGGTAATTGTATCGCCGTGTTCAAACGTGCAACTAGTTTGTGCGTTTCGATGCACGAGCACCACGGCCCACGGATCAAAAATGTTTCTCCACCTCGTGTTTTCCAGGGATGGTTTTTAGCATCAACATCGGCCTGTCGGACCTGGAGAACGCAGACGGGAAAACTCCGCAGTCAAAGAAATATGCACTCTTTCTTGGTGACACCGTGTTGGTTAACGAGGCAATGCGTTTTCTATTGATTTTCCTTCACTAGTCAGATCACAACGGTTCTTTTATTGGTCCATTCAGATGTTACATTCTTCTGCGTTGTGTTTCCTTCATCATGCATGTGATGGAATGTCACTTATCTGTGGACCCTGGCAGGATGCATGTCAATGTACGATTAATTATTTTGGGTACTCTTACGGCACTGAAGCTTCCCGGAAATTCCACATAAACGTTGCAGCGATCATGCGCAGATTAAATACACTGACTTCTGCTTTCGACTGTGCACGTCGTCGCGATTTACAAGTTATCGTAAGGAGATTTTTGTTTGAAGTTTTTTTCCCTCTTTATATTACACCTCGAAGCCTGCTTTATCTGTGCACCTGCAGGTTTTCCTTGTTCACCTGCTGGTCTTCATTGTTCACTTGCTGGTCATCCTTGTTTACCTGTTGGTTCCCCTTCTTCACCTGCCAGTCTTCCTTGTTCACCTGCTTGTCTTCCTTCCTTGTTCACCTGCTGGTCTTCCTTGTTCACTTGTGCATTTTCCTTGTTAACCTGCCTGTTTCCTGTGCTAACCCATGCGTTTCCCCGTGTCTTTCTCTTGTTTACATGCGTATTTCCAGTGTTAAGCTACGTGTTTCCCGTATTATCCCATGCCTTACCTGTGTTGTACTGCCGGTTTCCCGTGTTGTACTGCCAGTTTCCCATGTTATCCTGTGGGTTTTCTGTGTTATCCTGTGCATTTCCTGTGTTAACCTGTATGTTAACCGTGTTAATCCGCACGTTTCCAGTGTTATCCTTCCGGTTTCCAGCATTGTCATATGTGTTTCCCGTGTCAACCCATGCATTTCCCGTGTGAAGCCATGCTTTTTCCCTGTCATCTGTGCCACCATATCTCACCTCGTTCTCCAACCCTGTGTCTGTGCCACCATATCTCACCTCGTTCTCCAACCCTGTCTGTGCCACCATATCTCACCTCGTTCTCCATCCCCATATCTGTGCCACCATATCTCACCTCGTTCTCCATCCCCATGTCTGTGCCACCATATCTCACCTCGTTCTTCATCCCCATATCTGTGCCACCATATCTCACCATCGTCCTTCATCCCTGTCGACAACACATTTCCCATGTCAACTCGCATGTTCCCCTTGTCAACCCGTGCATTTTCCATGTTGACCAACACGTTTCCTGTGTTAACCCATGTGTTTCCTCGAGGTTGATCGCGTTTTGAATGTGCTGCGTGCACCCTCGGACGATCACAATTCCCGACATGAAGTATTCCTCCCGATGAACCGATGGAGGGTGGGGGAAAGGCAGTGGAAGGGGAAAGTCTTCAACAAAATAGGGCGGGTGGAAACAAACATTGCCTGGGATGGGGTGCGGAAGGGCCGGGGTAAGGGAAAACTCTTCGACAAATGAAACGGGTGTTGGAAATAAAGCAAGATAAAACGAATTATGGGTCACACACCCAATATACTCAGTGTGTGCGGCGGCACCGAGCAGGTGGAATGCATGCTGCAAAGAATGTAGCCTGCACCTCTCATGAGAAGAAAGACCAACTCACAAGGGGACAGAGATTTGCACAAAGCCAAGAGGCTGTGGATGTGCTACCTGTCTCAAAAACGAAGCTGAAAAAAAAGGAACCTTAAAAAAGAATGTTGGAGCATAGAGGAGAAGGAGGCCATTCACTACTGTAAAGTCTATTCAAGACATGAACATTGTGGGATGGCTGTTAGAGGAGCTAGATTCATAGATTAGCTGAAGAAGACCAGATTGTCCACCAGAGCAGAGATGGTGCCATCCAACAAATTCGAAAGAGTTGTGTCAACGGCACCTAAATTCCTAAATATAAATAAAATAAAAGAGATTGCAGTGAAGGCCACAACGCAAGCAGAAGAAGATATGAGAATGATGGGAGCCGAGTGTTCACCAGGGGGTGGACAAAGGGATGGTGGAAAAGAGGCCACAATGGATTATAGGAATGGATCACAGGGAGGGGCTGCATGACGAAGCAATGGTTTGGAATGTGATGCATCATTGGGGACACAGCTGCCAGAGTCACTGGGTACACAGCGGCACAGGCGAGGTAAGACAGAGGGGGAGAAGTCACAGAACTACCATAAATGGGGAGGGGGAACACACCTGACTTCCAGTCATGGATCAAGTGACAACACCTGCACAGTTGGAGGAGACGTAAACGAGAATGGCAGATGATAACAGGCAGAAGGATCAAGGGGAACATGGAGGTGAAGGAGAGAAGGAGGATGAGGATGATGAGGACCACCGAAGACTGGAAGAAGAGCTAGCAAACAAAACAGTGGAGATGAGAGTGACACCATTTGGGGAAAGACCACAACTATACAAGATAGAAAACAACCGATAGACAAAAATGCTGGTTGGGAAAACCAACAAAGCACTCAAGAGATTGGTACCAAAATCATCCCCATTAAAGGAACTCAACATCATGAGCTTTGCAGCGGCACCGCTCATACAAGAAAAATAACAAGAAAACAACATCGCAAGAAGAGGAAATTAGCCCATACAGACAGAGACCAGGCACCACCATGGAAACGGAGGCGAGAGGGACAAAGGGAGCAACTGAAAAAAGAAATGGGACAAACAGCAATTTATCAGGGAAATCGAAGCCCAAATCAAATGATGACAATTCAAAAAATAAAAAACAAATAAAAAATTGTGAAAAAACACCGACACGTAATGGCTGCTGAAAGCAAATTCAAACTAGAGATAAAAATTGAAGGATAAAATTATGATGAAGTCAACACGGAGAAAACAAAACCACATATTTGAAAATAACCTGAACTAAAGGGAAACAAAAGCAAAATGTGTCGAATTCCCCCCGAGAAAGATAAACCTGAAAATTTCTGGAAAGGAATATATGAGGACTCAAAATGACACAACAAAGAAACGGATTGGATCCAAAACTTGGAATAAAAAAATACAACATCTAAAGGAAATGCCTCCATTGATATTTAATGAAGAAAAATAAAATAAAACACCAACTAGCAAAAATGCCAAACTTTAAAAGCACAGGTCCAGATGGAATGCCAAGCTTCTGGTTAAAGCAACTAGATGCTCTCCATAATTACTACGCTCGAGCATTCAACAAACTTATCCAAGGGGAGGAGACCTTGGATGGATCGCTCACATTAGGTAACACCTTCCTCATCCCAAAGTCTGAAGAGACCCAACTACCTCACATGTATAAACCAATAACCTGTCTGCCAACAACGTACAAACACCTGATGGGAATCATCACATAAATTAATATGAAGGAGGCATGAAGGAGGCCAAGAGGCAGAACAGTAGGGATGTAAAAGAGAATGCTATGGAAAGATAGAACACGTTGTACAAAACAAAGCCACACTTGAAAATTTCAATACAAGTAGAACAATATTAACCGCACCCTGGATACAACAACAACAACAACCCTCATTTTAAGGCCACTTTCCCTGCTAGAGCGGGGGTTAGCCTTGCGGTCCCCATGACAATCTTCTCCATTTTGCCCTATTTTCTGCATCTCTCCTTGTTATAACCCCCTTGCCCGCATTTCTTCTTCAACCATTTTTAGCCAAGTCTTTCTCGGTCTTCCCCGTCCTCGACTTCCTTCTACATTCATTTCCATCACTCTTCTCAACCAGTCACTTTCATCCTTCCTCAACACATGACCAAACCATCTCAACCTGTTCCTCTTCACAGCATCCATCACAGGCTCTATTCCCATCATCTTTCGCAATTCATCATTTGTCTTCCTCTCTCTCAACGACACTCCGCACATCCACCGAACCATTCGCGTTTCCACCCTTTCCAGCCTTCGTTCCTGCTCTACGTTCATTACCAATGTCTCGCTCCTATAAATCATAACACTTCTCACACATGCAGCATACACCTTTCCCTTCAGCTTCAACGACACTCCCCCCCTCGTCAGCATGCCACTCAGTTCCCGAAACTTCTTCCATGCACATCTCACTCTAGCAACCATTGCGAGTCTGATCCACCTTCTCCATTCAGCATGTCTCCTAGGCAGCAAAATGTTTTCACCCCTTCCAGTTTCACGCCGTCTCCAAGATCCAACTCAACATTTCCTCCATCTGCAGCTCCCTCTGTGCACACCTTACCCTTGAATGTAGCTGCCACACTGGTTAATGACCCTCTCAAACCACTTCATTTTTGATGAACCCACTCAGCGCACATTGTGCATTGAATGGAATTCACTCCGACACCCTTCCTACACACAGCACAGGGCCGCTTCCCAGTTCTTTCCACCTCACCACATGCTTTACCACTTGCCATCACCTTCGTTTTTCCGATATTCACCTTCAGACCTTTTGTCTCCAAACATTCCTTCCACTTGTTCATCTTCTCCTTCAGTCCATCCATACTTTCTGCAATCAATACCAGATCATCTGCATACAACAACTCCCACGGTAAACCCTCCTTTATATTACATCCCGAACCAGCACCTCCATCACAGCTACAAATAGTAGTGGACTTAGTACCGACCTCTGATGCACTCCCACCTTCACCTCAAACTCACCACTGTTCTCGTCCTTCGTCCTTACAGCTGTGCGCGCTCTTTTGTACATTGCCATCACTACTCTGATCAACCATTCCTCCACTCCTAACTTCGTCAGTGACCATGTCACTACTTCACGTGGAACCCTATCGAATGCTTTCTCCAGATCAACAAACCCAAGAAACAACTTCTTTCTCTTCTCCATGTACTCCTCCTGCAACTGCCTCACAATAAAAAGCACGTCTGTCGTTCCTCTTCCTGGCATAAATCAAAACTGCATTTCGTCGATCTTCACTTTCTTCCTTTTCCTCCTCTCCAACACCCTTTCCAGTACCTTCATTCCATGCTCCAATAACTTTATCGCTGGATATGAGCCACAGTCAAGTCAAGAGGGGCACCTTTCCCCTTGTGTAGAGGGACGAGGGTACTCGATTCCCAATCCACTGGAATGCGGCCTTCTTTCACCGCCAGATTGCAGATCTCTGTCATTCTCTTCACACCCCAATTTCCCGCTGCCTTCAACATGTCTCCCACAACTCCCGTCGGCCCTCCCGCTTTTCTACTCTTCATTGCTTTTATCGCTATCGTATCATACGTCGACCCACCTGACCTAAAGGTGGTTTTTATTGCTTTTATCGCTTCCTCAACTTCCTTCTCGGTTATCTTCTCTGCCGATCCTAAAACTGGGTTACTCTCTATGTTGCCATCCCATTCATTCTCTGCATTCAACAGTATTTCCATATATCTCTTCCATCTTCCTTTAATTCCATCTGGGCCACAACGATTTGTCCCACTTCATCCTTCAAGCAACTCACCCCCATCACATCACACCTCTCTTTCGCTATCTGCTTTGCAATCCTGAATACCGCTCTCTGACCCTCTTCCAAATCCAAGCGTTCTCCGAACATTTTCCTGCATGCCTCATGCGCCTTTGCTACCTCTTTCTTTGCAGCCTTCTTGGCTGCCTTATAACTTTCATGCTCTGCCTTTTCTGCTCCCACACCCTTCGCCTTCTGCCACTCCTTGAACTTCTTCCTCTTCTCGTCAATCTTCTTTCCAACTTAATCATCCCACCACCATGTTTCCGAGTGCCTTGGTGGTCCTTTTGTCCATCCACATACCTCACCAACGGCTCCCAACAGACTATCTTTCATTGACGTCCAACCACTTTCAAGCTCAACCACATCATCCTTGACCATACTCAGCCTCTCTTTTAATGCCTCTCTTACTGTCACCTCTTTCAACCTTCACACCTTCATTCTTGGTTGGTACTTCACCCGCCGAGCTCTCCTCTCACCTTTCACCCTTATGTTGCAGACAACCAAGTGGTGCATCAGCCTCCTCCCCTGGGGTCACCTTTGTGTCCCGGAGGTGCCCCCTATTTCGCCTACGCACCAGCAGGTAGTCAACGGTTGTCGTCGACCCACCTGACGTGTACGTAACAAGCTTATTATCCCCTTTCTGGAACTGAGTATTACAAATCAACAAGTCAGCTCCATCAGAAAACTCCAAAATCCTTTCACCTTCTCCATTTCTCACACCATATCCGTAACCCCCATGAACTCCCTCAAAACCGTCCATACTCCTTCCCACATGTCCATTTAGGTCTCCTCCTACCACAACAACTTCCTCATCTTTCACGTTTTCCATCAGCTTCTCTATCGCACACCAGAACTTGTCCTACTCTTCATCGCTCTGACCAACCTGCGGAGCATATGATGACGTTCACCAAGACGTTCACAAAGACCTTTCCAATCATCATTCTCACCATCATCAACCTATCACTCACTCTGGTCAATCTCACCACACTGTCTACAAACTCCTCAGAAAACAGGACACCAACACCATTCACGCCCTCCAGGCACCCTTGCCACACAAACTTGTATTTCTGTCCCTGCCTACCCTTCACCATTCTCACACCACTTCCCTTCCATGTCGTCTCCTGCACACAACATATGTCCACTCTTCTTCTGACCAATACTTCCACCACTTATCCTGATCTCCCTGTCATTGTCCCTACATTCCATGTCCCAAACCTCAGAAACCGATCTCCACGTCGGGTATCATACGTTTCGTCGTCATAAATGGAGTGATTTCCACCCTTGCTTCGATCGGGTTCCCCACCTTGAGTTTTGACGAGATGGAATGGGGTCCCCCACGGGGTACTTCGGGCTGTACCCTGCCCATATGTAGTTGTAATTGTCATGGTTCTCTTTCTTGAGGCAATGTTTTTATGGCCGGATGCCCTTCCTGACGCCAACCCTTTTAGTCGCCTCTTACGACACGCAGGGATACGATGTACCTATTCTAAACCGGGGTACACACCGGGTAGCTGGATAGACAACATACATGTACACCCTGGATAGACGACAAAAAATCTTTTGATCGTGTCCCACATTCATGGATGATAAAATGCATGCAATTCTACAAGATCAAACCACACATAGTCAAACTGACAGGGAAAGCAATGGAGCTCTGGAATACCATATTGATATTACAGCATTTGGAAGGAAAGATCAAAACACCAGGAGTGAAGATACGACGCAGGATCTTCCAGGGAGACGACCTTTCATTCCTCATGTTTTTCCTGGCCCTGGACCTACTGAGCAACCAATAACCAATAACTAGCATTGGACATTAACATGAAGCATACTCTTCACAGATTTCCACTTTCTCTATTTATTTTTCGTATTCCTCCGTTCTCTCTTTCACTATCACTCGGTTTGTTGTGTTGATTATTGTACTTCGGTGTTGTTAAAGTGCAGTTGAGCAATAATCTTTCAAAACTGAAATTTCATTGTTTTACATAAACGCTTTGTTTGATTATTTAGGTTTAGGCATAGGCCGAATGATGTATGAAACTTATTGAACCATGAAATGTTATTAACAAAGTTAAAATCTCTTCGGTCTGAGGTGTAACGTGCCTGTCCTCTTTGTCCCTCGGTATTGATGATCTGGCATTTAATTAAATATTGTGGTTGTCCTTATTTTTCTGTTGTCTTTTTCTTCAGGATGGCCTGGCTCAAGTGCTTACAACAGTGAAAAAGAAGGCAAAAAACATTGGTATCTTCCTGAAAGTGAGTGGGATCATCCCAAAAGCTACAAAAACTAGTGTCTCATCTTCGTTCTCCATCCCCATCCCATGTCTGTGCCACCATATCTCACCTTCGTTCTCCATCCCCATAACTGTGCCACCATATCTCACCTTCGTTCTCCATCCCCATAACTGTGCCACCATATCTCACCTTCGTTCTCCATCCCCATATCTGTGCCACCATATCTCACCTTCGTTCTCCATCCACATAACTGTGCCACCATATGTCACCTTCGTTCTCCATCCCCATAACTGTGCCACCATATCTCACCTTCGTTCTCCATCCCCATCCCATGTCTGTGCCACCATATCTCACCTTCGTTCTCCATCCCCATAACTGTGCCACCATATCTCACCTTCGTTCTCCATCCCCATCCCATGTCTGTGCCACCATATCTCACCTTCGTTCTCCATCCCCATATCTGTGCCACCATATCTCACCTTCGTTCTCCATCCCCATAACTGTGCCACCATATCTCACCTTCGTTCTCCATCCCCATCCCATGTCTGTGCCACCATATCTCACCTTAGTTCTCCATCCCCATCCCATGTCTGTGCCACCATATCTCACCTTCGTTCTCCATCCCCATCCCATGTCTGTGCCACCATATCTCACCTTCTGTCTCCATCCCCACATCTGTGCCACCATATTTCACCTTCGTTCTCCATCCCCATATCTGTGCCACCATATCTCACCTTTGTTCTCCATCCCCATAACTGTGCCACCATATCTCACCTTCGTTCTCCATCCCCATAACTGTGCCACCATATTTCACCTTCGTTCTCCATCCCCATATCTGTGCCACCATATCTCACCTTCGTTCTCCATCCCCATAACTGTGCCACCATATCTCACTTTCGTTCTCCATCCCCATAACTGTGCCACCATATTTCACCTTCGTTCTCCATCCCCATGTCTGTGCCACCATATCTCACCTTCGTTCTCCAACCCCATGTCTGTGCCACCATATTTCACCTTCGTTCTCCATCCCCATATCTGTGCCACCATATCTCACCTTCGTTCTCCAACCCCATATCTGTGCCACCATATCTCACCTTTGTTCTCCATCCCCATGTCTGTGCCACCATATCTCACCTTCGTTCTCCAACCCCATGTCTGTGCCACCATATCTCACCTTTGTTCTCCATCCCCATGTCTGTGCCACCATATCTCACCTTCGTTCTCCAACCCCATATCTGTGCCACCATATGTCACCTTTGTTCTCCATCCCCATAACTGTGCCACCATATTTCACCTTCGTTCTCCATCCCCATGTCTGTGCCACCATATTTCACCTTCGTTCTCCATCCCCATATCTGTGCCACCATATCTCACCTTCGTTCTCCAACCCCATATCTGTGCCACCATATCTCACCTTCGTTCTCCAACCCCATGTCTGTGCCACCATATCTCACCTTCGTTCTCCAACCCCATGTCTGTGCCACCATATTTCACCTTCGTTCTCCATCCCCATATCTGTACCACCATATCTCACCTTCGTTCTCCAACCCCATGTCTGTGCCACCATATCTCACCTTCGTTCTCCAACCCCATGTCTGTGCCACCATATTTCACCTTCGTTCTCCATCCCCATATCTGTACCACCATATCTCACCTCGTTCTCCATCCCCATATCTGTGCCACCATATCTCACCTCGTTCTCCATCCCCATGTCTGTGCCACCATATCTCACCTCGTTCTCCATCCCCATGTCTGTTCCACCATATCTTACCTCGTTCTCCATCCCCATGTCTGTGCCACCATATCTCACCTCGTTCTCCAACCCTATGTCTGTGCCACCATATCTCATCTCGTTCTCCAACCCTATGTCTGTGCCTCCATATCTCACCTCGTTCTCCATCCCCATGTCTGTACCACCATATCTCACCTCGTTCTCCATCCCCGTATCTGTGCCACCATATCTCACCTCGTTCTCCATCCCCGTATCTGTGCCACCATATCTCACCTCGTTCTCCATCCCCATGTCTGTGCCACCATATCTCACCTCGTTCTCCATCCCCATGTCTGTTCCACCATATCTTACCTCGTTCTCCATCCCCATGTCTGTGCCACCATATCTCACCTCGTTCTCCAACCCTATGTCTGTGCCACCATATCTCACCTCGTTCTCCAACCCTATGTCTGTTCCACCATATCTTACCTCGTTCTCCATCCCCATGTCTGTGCCTCCATATCTCACCTCGTTCTCCATCCCCATGTTTGTGCCACCATATCTCACCTCGTTCTCCATCCCCATATCTGTGCCACCATATCTCACCTCGTTCTCCATCCCCATGTTTGTCCATCCCCATGTCTGTGCCACCATATCTCACCTCGTTCTCCATCCCCATATCTGTGCCACCATATCTCACCTCGTTCTCCATCCCCATGTTTGTGCCACCATATCTCACCTCGTTCTCCATCCCCATGTCTGTGCCACCATATCTCACCTCGTTCTCCATCCCCATATCTGTGATGTTACACACAATCATGTGGAAGGGGATAATGCAATCCTCGAGTGCACTTTCCTCGTACTGCTTCACTGTATGCATGATAATGCTGGATCCATACCTGCCCTGCCCTATGCAAATGTCTGATTAAAGGGACAGGAGAGTAAGATGGGGTGTACATGTCGCTTGCATATTTCATTACTCAGATCGTTCATTTTTTCCCTGGTTGTCTTTGTGGTTTGGACCTGTCGATCGAGATTATTGTATGTCGAATCACTGAGCGACTAAAGTAATTATTTTTCTTGATTAATTTGTAATCACAATTATTCCTTTACTTGGCATTTTCAGAATGAAGATGAAGAGGATGAACCAAGTCACAATAAGCAGCAGGACTTGCTGGGACGTGGAACCAAGGGCAGCCTGCTTTCGGAGAGGACTCGGGTAACATAACCCTGCGATCAACAACTGCTTAGCTTGTCTACTTTCCATGTGCAGTACTTGTTTAGAGGGTTGTGAGTATCCCTGTGAGTATGTTGTCCAGGTTTATTCATCTTATGTAGATTGTATCAAATGTCCAGAAATTTAATTTATCTTTGTCATATCTTCAGCCATCATGTCGAACGTCCTTCTGTATTATGAGCATTGTCGTGTTGTACACTTTGCCTTTGTCCTTGTAATATGTGCTTTGTACGAGCAATTCGTTGTTGTTGAAGATTTTGTTCCAGTTCATTGGAGACTCCAGCTCGTCATACATATCACACTGGAACAACATTGGAGTTTTCTAAATCGCACATGTGCATCTTGGTCCTTAAAAACACTAATCAGGTTGGATAGATAATAAATGGTTACCTGTGTATTGAAATTGCGGGGTCTACGGGTGACCGGGTGTGACAAATCAGTTGTTCCGGCAGATTGAAGCAGAATATTATGCTGCTGAGATTACGAAAGTAATCGAACAGTAAAATAATATGATTGCAATTTATATTTACTTTGGATTCTTGGAATATTGTGTCTGGTAGAGCGAAATGACATCTGAAGAGAAACGCCGATCCCATCAGAAGGAATTGGCGCAGCAGATGAACGAGGAAGCCAAACGTCGATTCACTGAACAGAAAGGAGAACAGCACAAGAACAAGTGAGCTTAGCTGGGAAGCTCTCTGAATATGATGAATGTACCATATACAACCGTACACCTGTCAGCACACCTCTTTGTCGAGCCGAGTGTCTGTGCACCTGCTTCGTTTTTAATGTGCTCTTCGTACTAGCTCCAGCTAGTACTGTACTATCCAGTACTAGCTCTTACCTGTGATTGGACTGGTTAATGCCTCGAATTGAACGCATTCAATAAGAATGTTATTTGGATTTTCAGTGGAGCATCATTCTTTAATGAAGTTTATCTCAAAGTCAATCAAGTAAAATTTACTCCCCGTCGACATCGTCATCAAATCTCTTAAGTTTTCCATCACAAGGACATGTTTGATGTGACCCGTGATCGATTTTAATGAACTCATCGCCAAGACATTTTATTTCTTTAAGCCTCTCCATGGGATAAGAGGAATCGGGTTCGTTTATTTGTTTGTTTGTTGTCGGGTTTGTTTATCCAATTGGTGCCCCAATTGCTAATGGTACCACAGAGTTTCTACGACCCCAGGAGTACTAAACCACCATTTAGAAAGTTTTTTTTTTTCTTCCTGCACTCCCAATTTCCGAGCTATATATCGGTGTCGGCTCAGACTTTCGGGATGGAATTTTGCCTCAATAATGTGAATACGAAATATGCGGGTTGACGTAATTTTTAGACCTTGACCTATTTTTTAAGGCCATGGTCCAATTATAGACACTAGCAACGGTACCCGCCCTATGGGTGGGGCTTCAATTGGAAAGCCCAAATGAAAAGGTAAAATATCAGAAATTGAAGGCTTTTAAAAATAATTTTAAACAACAACAACACAACAACATGCATTTTAAGGCCATGTTCCCTGCTAGAGCGGGGGTTAGCCTTGCGGTCCCCATGACAATCTTCTCCATTTTGCCCTATTTTCTGCATCTCTCCTTGTTAACCCCCTTGCCCGCATTTCTTCTTCCACCATCTTTAGCCAAGTCTTTCTCGGTCTTCCCCGTCCTCTACTTCCTTCTACATTAACTTCCATCACTCTTCTCAACCAGTCACTTTCATCCTTCCTCAATACATGACCAAACCATCTCAACCTGTTCCTCTTCACAGCATCAATCACAGGCAATATTCCCATCATCTTTCGCAATTCATCATTTGTCTTCCTCTCTCTCAACGATACTCCGCACATCCATCGAACCATTCGCATTTCCACCCTTTCCAGCCTTCGTTGCTGCTCTACGTTCATTACCCATGTCTCGCTCCCATAAATCATAACACTTCTCACACATGCAGCATACACCTTTCCCTTCAGCTTCAGCGACACTCTCCTCCTCATCAGCACGCCACTCAGTTCCCGAAACTTCTTCCATGCACATCTCACTCGAGCAACGGTTGCCGAGTCTGATCCACCTTCTCCATTCAGCATGTCTCCGAGGTAGCAAAATGTTTTCACACCTTCCAGCTTCATGCCGTCTCCAAGATCCAACTCAACATTTCCTCCATCTGCAGCTCCCTCTGTGCACACCTTACATTTGAATGTAGCTGCCACACTGGTTAATGACCCTCTCAGACCACTACATTTTTGATGAACCCACTCAGCGCACATTGTACACTGAATGGAGTTCACTCCGACACCCTTCCTGCACACAGCACACGGCCACTTCCCAGTTCTTTCCACCTCACCACATGCTTTACCACTTGCCATCACCTTTGACCTTTGTCTTTCCGATATTCACCTTCAGACCTTTTGTCTCCATACATTCCTTCCACTTGTTCATCTTTTCCTTCAGTCCATCCATACTTTCCGCAATCAACACCAGATCATCTGCATACAACAACTCCCACGGTAAACCCTCCTTTACGGTCTGAGCCAGCACCTCCATCACAGCTACAAATAGTAGTGGACTTAGTACCGACCCCTGATGCACTCCCACCTTCACCTCAAACTCACCACTGTTCCCGTCCTTCGTCCTTACAGCTGTGCGTGCTCTTTTGTACATTGCCATCACTACTCTGATCAACCATTCCTCCACTCCTAACTTCCTCAATGCCCATGTCAATACTTTGCGTGGAACCCTATCGAATGCTTTCTCCAGATCAACAAACCCAAAAAACAACTTCTTCCTCTTATCCATGTACTTCTCCTGCAACTGCCTCACAATGAAAAGCGCATCTGTCGTTCCTCTTCCTGGCATAAATCCAAACTGCATTTCGTCGATCTTCACTTTCTTCCTTATCCTCCTCTCCAACACCCTTTCCAATACCTTCATTCCATGCTCCAATAACGTTATCGCTCGGTACGAGCCACACTCCAGAGGGTCACCTTTCCCCTTGTATAGAGGGACGAGGGTACTCAGTTCCCAATTCACTGGAATGCGGCCTTCTTTCACCACCAAATTACAGATCTCTGTCATTCTCTTCACACCCCAACTTCCTGCTGCCTTCAACATATCTCCCACAACTCCCGTCGGCCCTCCCGCTTTTCCACTCTTCATTGCTTTTATCGCTTCCTCAACTTCCTTCTCAGTTATCTTCTCTGCCGGTCCTAAAACTGGGTTACTCTCTATGTTGCCATCCCATTCATTCTCTGTATTCAACAGCATTTCCATATATCTTTTCCATCTTCCTTTAATTCCATCTGGGTCGACAACGATTTGTCCCACTTCATCCTTCAAGCAACTCACCCCCATCACGTCACACCTCTCTTTCGCTATCTGCTTTGCAATCCTGAATACTGCTTTCTGACCCTCTTCCGAATCCAAGCGTTCTCCGAACATTTTCCTGCATGCCTCCTGCGCCTTTGCTACCTCTTTCTTTGCAGCCTTCCTGGCTGCCTTATAACTTTCATGCTCTGCTGTTTCTGCTCCCGTACCCTTCGCCTTCTGCCACTCTTTGAACTTCTTCTTCTTCTCGTCAATCCTCTTTCCAACCTCAACATCCCACCACCATGTTTCCGAGTGCCTCGGTGGTCCTTTTGTCCATCCACATACCTCACCAACGGCTCCCAACAGACTAGCTTTCATTGACATCCAACCACTTTCAAGCTCAACCACATCATCCTCTACCCTACTCAGCCTCTCTTTTAATGCCTCCCTTACTGTCACCTCTTTCAACCTCCACACCTTCATTCTCGGTTGGTACTTCACCCGCCGAGCTCTCCTCGCACCTTTCACCCTTATGTCGCAGACAACCAAGTGGTGCTGTGAAACAGCCTCCTCCCCCGGGATCACCTTTGTGTCCCGGAGGTGCCCCCTATCTCGCCGACGCACCATCAGGTAGTCAACGGTTGTCGTCGACCCACCTGACGTGTATGTAACAAGCTTATTGTCCTCTTTCTGGAACTGAGTATTACAAATCAACAAATCAGCTCCATCAGCAAACTCCAAAATCCTTTCACCTTCTCCATTTCTCACACCATATCCGTAACCCCCATGAACTCCCTCAAAACCATCCATACTCCTTCCCACATGTCCATTCAGGTCTCCTCCCACCACAACAACTTCCTCATCTTTCACGTTTTCCATCAGCTTCTCTATCGCACACCAGAACTTGTCCTTCTCTTCATCGCTTCGACCAACCTGCGGAGCATATCCCGAGATGACGTTCACCAAGAGCTTTCCAATCATCATTTTCACCATCATCAACCTATCACTCACTCTAGTCACACTCACCACACTGTCTACAAACTCCTCAGAAAACAGGACACCAACACCATTCACGCCCTCCGGGCACCCTTGAATTTTAAACGATTCATATAAACATCCGTTAAATCATATCACACGCAAATCATCAAAATCTAAACAGTATCTTACTATAATTCACCAAATGTCCCACAGTGATCGATACACTATGATCGTGGTCGTGAATCGTGATCGATAATTATCGTGTTCACAATCGCTATGTCGTATGTACTCCCGATACGTGTTTCCTTCAGTTGAAATGGGTTAGAATTATTTCAGGCAGGGATTGAACCCGTGTCCTGATCGTGGCAGGTGCAGCCGTTTGTGCGCGCACCCAGGAAAACAACATCGTCACAATGAAAACATCGTCACAATGAACATTATTCGAACGCAAATGTTATGCGGGAGTCCAAACCTGAGCATGCTGGAGATCAAAGCTGAAATTGGGAAAACTAAATAGCCTATTTTACTCCTGGAGATCCCAGGATTATCCACCCAAAATATCTTTGCGATCGGTTCAGCAGTTTTTACGGTACCTTCGAACAGACAGACAGACAGACGGAAATTTGGTGAATTATAGTAAGATTTCAACATTTTTCAATAAAACGGTTTGTCCGATCAGGACTAAATTGCCCTCTCCAGATAGCCTAGATCTAGAATAAGGTGCATTTATGCTAATTTACATCACACCCTTCTGGGTTAAAGGTCAAGGTAATATGGCAGTCTGAAAAAAATGCGTTTTTTTTGTCATCGCTCAAGTTTGCCAATGCGGAATCTCAAAGACTGCTTGACCCTCCAAGATGTTTTTGTGTAATTTTAGTGAACCTGCCCTGAAGTTGTCCATCTGATATTGCATTCATGTCCTTGATCTACCTTTTTCAGAGTGGGACCTAATTCACAAAAAACACGTTTTTGATCATAACTTCAATAATGGTCCTCTGATTTTCATGTTGAGTTTTATGGTTTGATTGTTGATGGGGACACATTTTCTTCATTTACACTCTATCCCTAAATGGTGAAGGTCATCCTCATATGGTGGTCCAAAAAATATATATATGGGGTGGTCCAAGGGAAGTCCCGGGTGATTGCCAAGGATAAGCCTCCCCTGGTTGGCGGAAGGGTTACTCTCGGCCATCGTTTTGTGAACCCATTTATCTCGTTAATTTTGTTCTGATTAAGAAAGTTAACTGTGGGTGATGCTCCTTTATCAGTAGTTGGAATGATTCCTCGTTTTGGTATCAGGAAATTAACAGTGTAATTACTTTTGTTTTGGTTAGTTTTTTTCTGAATAAGAAAGGAAACTGACGGTGATGCTCGTTTGCCTGTCGTTGAAATGATCTGAGTTGGTCCACGTTTAAAGGTTGACGGATGTTTGATCTTTACATTTGTCTGCTCTCTGACAGGACACGGAAGTCCAATATATCTTATAAAAACTCCTTGCTCATGCCAAAGGAGGCAGATATTCGTGACATGAAGATTTTCATTGACAAGAAGTACGAGTCCATCATACTGCCCATCTTTGGCATCTCGACGCCTTTCCACATCGCCACCATAAAGGTTTCGTCCCATATTTCAAAACGTTTTTTTGGTGCTTGCTGAATGACACCGTAATTACTGGATCTTGTAATTTAGTGAATCGTTTGTGGTTATACATGGTGATATACACCTTCACATATAGTATTGTAAACAATTATGTTAATACAAAATTAAACACAGACAAGAACCATGACTGAGTAATTGCAACTACAAGGTAATGTTTTCTATTCCAATATATGATTAAAAAAATTCAAAATACAAGGGAATATATTGATGAATGCATTTTTATTTTGTAATACGTGTCGTTAACATGTCACAGAATTATACCTTGCTTCTTCCTTCCATGCTTCCACGTAGTATATCCTTGAAGATTCTCAAGTATGTTGGTTTGTCTGCTCTGTCTGTCTGTCTCTTTCTGTATGTCTCTTTGCCTGTCTCTTTTCCTGTCTGGTTGTCTGTCTCTTTGCCTGTCTACTTATCGGTCTGCCTGTTTGTCACCTAGAGGTCGCACTTTTACTATGATCTTCACAAAACTTAGCCACCTAGGAGAGGTAGTCACAAGCTAAAAGTCTATTGTTTTTGGTCAAAAGGCCAAAGGTCACAAGCATCAATTTTCATCCAATTCATTTGATGTCTGTGTATACTGTATATAAAACTGAAAAACATGGGTGGATAGTGACCCACATCGAGGTGAAGTCTTGGTCTACCCTATGAATACAGGGAGTCCCTGGTTTATGAACCCAGTGTTCCTGAAAATGTGTTCGTAAGCTGGATGTACATAAACCGGATCAATAACTCCCCTGTAAATAAATACATGTACCTAATAAGTGAGTAATTGGTTCCTGAACACAAAATCAATCCTTTTTTTTCTTTTTTACATAAAAAACGTTATTAAATGCATTTTTAAAATAAAAAATGAATAAATTGATGCTATAAATACATGCGGTAATACAGTAATCCTTACTATAATTCACGGACCTGTGTGTGTGTGTTTGTTTGTCATGCTACTCCTATAGTTCTTGGCCAATTGCATCCAGACTTGCTACATAGGATCAGCATGACCCCATTAGTGTATAGGTGTTTTTTTTTTTGTTTTTTTTAAAACTTTGTCGATGGCCTTGTGGGGAAGGAAAGGAGGTGGGGGGGGGGGGGGGGGTGCATGCGCAAGTTCTCAATGTAAATGTATATCGTGTAGCGGCGCCTGCGGGTGGGAGAGGGTATTACAAGTCCCCACCCTTTACAATACAGGATTCCTGTCTCCATGTTTTCCAGTGCAGTGAATTAATGAATGAATGATCGTTTTAAGGCCATTTTCCCCGCTAGAGCGGGGGTTAGCCTTGCGGGCCCCTGTTTGTGGCAATGTTTTTTATGGCCGGATGCCCTTCCTGACGCCAACCCTTGGTCACGCTCTTACGATGCGCAGGGATACAGTGTGCCTATTCTGAATCGGGGTACACACCGGATCATTCATCCCAGCAAGCTGGTACTCAATTTGCCGACCTCGGAAGGATGACAGGCTGAGTCAACCCCCCTGGTGTTAATTCAGCGATCGATCGGGATTCGAACACCTAAGAAGAGCAGGTAGGAAGCAGTGAGGGGAGAAGAGCAGGAAGGAAGCAGTGAGGAGAGAAGAGCAGGAAGGAAGCAGTGAGGGGAGAAGAGCAGGAAGGAAGCAGTGAGGGGAGAAGAGCAGGAAGGATGTAGTGAGGGGAGAAGAGCAGAAAGGAAGCGGTGAGGGGAGAAGAGCAGGAAGGAAGCAGTGAGGGGAGACGAGCACCAAAACACCACTCACCACGTGACTGATGACGTCATCATTAACATATTTTATTCCCCATGGAGAGTTCTTTACAATGAGCCATGTCTAAATTTTTTCGATTCAACACTTTCGGAGATATAGAGGTTCAAAGATTTTCGGTTTTTCCAAGATGGCGGCCGAACCACGTGACCGATGATGTCATCAATTGGGCACAGTCGATTCCAGGGCAAGTCAAATACGTGTGCAAAGTTTGGCGATTCTACGTGCAACGGTGTAGACGTAGTGCTGCAAACAGACAGACAGACAGATGAAAAATCGGTCAGAGACCGAGGACTTGCCGGAATGTACTTTTTATCGGCCATTTTGGACAAATATGGCGACCGAACCACGTGACCGATGAAGTCATCATTAACATATTTTATTCCCCATGGAGAGTTCTTTACAATGAGCCATGTCTCAATTTTTTCTATTCAGCACCTTTGGAGATATGGAGGAGCAAAGTTTTTCGGTTTTTCTAAGATGGCGGCCGAACCACGTGACCAATGACGTCATCAATTGGGCACAGTATTCCAGGGCAAGACAAACACGTGTGCAAAATTTGGCGATTCTACGTGCAACGGTGTAGACGTAGTGCTGCAAACAGACAGACAGACAGACAGACAAACAGACAGACAGACAGACAAACCAACCGATCAACATACTTGCCGGAATCTTTTCCAGCAAGTAACAAACAGACAGACAAACCAGCCGATCAACATATTTGCCGGAATCTTTTCCAGCAAGTAACAAGAAGACATCATGCAGAGCACGATACTTGTAAAATCCTTCCCTCCTTCCATCCCCTGAAAAAAGGTTGCAATTGATCCAGCAAATTGTCTATTTCATCAAGATCAAAATTAACGATCTTGATCAAAGCTCGGGTCAATAGGATGAAAAGTGACGATTTTAGATGAAAATTGATGATTTTAAGAGTTTGACCTAGAGTTGATCTTTGACCTTTTGACCTAAAAAAAAAGTTGGTTTCCCAATTCAGTGAGGCACTATGCAAATGCTGTTCAATTTGCCAAGTCAATCGGATGAAAATTGATGATTTTTCAGATGAAAATTGATGATTTTGGAAGTTTGACTTTGAGTTGACCTTTTACCTCTTAACCTCAAAAATAATTGGTTTTCCAATTTAGTGACTCAATATACAAATGCTGTTCAATTTTCAAGTCATTCGGATAAAAAATGGCAATACCATTTTTCCTGCAATATTCAATCGATAAATATTCAAGAAATAGCCATGAAAATACTTTGACAGTACAAATGAGGCCTGTTTTAAAAACAGAGTTCAGCAGTCAATGGGGTTGTGAGATTCTGAGGACGGACCGATGGCATTGTGAGATTCTGAGGATGGACCGATGGCATTGTGAGATTCTGAGGATGGACCGATGGCATTGTGAGATTCTGAGGACGGACCGATGGCATTGTGAGATTCTGAGGACGGACCGATGGCATTGTGAGATTCTGAGGACGGACCGATGGCATTGTGAGATTCTGAGGATGGACCGATGGCATTGTGAGATTCTGAGGACGGACCGATGGCATTGTGAGATTCTGAGGACGGACCGATGGCATTGTGAGATTCTGAGGACGGACCGATGGCATTGTGAGATTCTGAGGACGGGCCGATGGCATTGTGAGATTCTGAGGACGGGCCGATGGCATTGTGAGATTCTTAGGACGGACCGATGGCATTGTGAGATTCTGAGGACGGACCGATGGCATTGTGAGATTCTGAGGATGGACCGATGGCATTGTGAGATTCTGAGGACGGACCGATGGCATTGTGAGATTCTGAGGACGGACCGATGGCATTGTGAGATTCTGAGGACGGACCGATGGCATTGTGAGATTCTGAGGACGGACCGATGGCATTGTGAGATTCTGAGGACGGACCGATGGCATTGTGAGATTCTGAGGACGGACCGATGGCATTGTGAGATTCTGAGGACGGACCGATGGCATTGTGAGATTCTGAGGACGGACCGATGGCATTGTGAGATTCTGAGGACGGACCGATGGCATTGTGAGATTCTGAGGACGGACCGATGGCATAGTGAGATTCTGAGGACGGACCGATGGCATTGTGAGATTCTGAGGACGGACCGATGGCATTGTGAGATTCTGAGGATGGACCGATGGCATTGTGAGATTCTGAGGACGGACCGATGGCATTGTGAGATTCTGAGGACGGACCGATGGCATTGTGAGATTCTGAGGATGGACCGATGGCATTGTGAGATTGTAAAGACGGACCGATGGCATTTACAAAATTATTGGGTCATTGGTCACATGTACTTGCCATCTTGGAAAAACGTTGCACCTCTATATCTCCGAAACCGCTCAATGGTAACAATTAAAACATGGTGTGTTGTCAAGTACTCCCCATGCAGAATAAGATATATGTTAATGAAGGTGTCATTCGGACCTTCATTATGATGTCATAATTTGACAGGAACAATGCTTAGTCTGGTCAGTTTGAAATTTCTTGAGCATGAGTTGACTGCATGGGGTAAGTATTCTATGAATACCATCTAGTTATTTTATTTACTGCACTTGATGCATAGACAACATCTGTTTAAAGCTCTCGAATTGTCGATCCGTGTCGTATGTATACATCACATCTGTGCCCCATGCCGTGAGCAGAACATCAGTATGTCTGTGGAGGGAGACTACACATACCTGCGCTTGAATTTCTTCTGCCCTGGAAGCTCACTGGGAAGGAACGATGGCAACATCTTCCCGAACCCCGACGCTACTTTTGTCAAAGAGATGTGAGAGGGATGCACACAAGCCGGGACATTATTTGATTTTTGGTTTTGTTCTTGTTGTTTTTCTTTAGTTATTTATTTTTAAATGCAGACTTTCATTGAGGTGTTGGACTATTTGTGTGCATCACATGAGCCACAAGCATATAATGACAATGGAATATAAATGTACTGCTTGGCATTAATGTCATGAGGCAATTGGATGTCCTGGTAAATATCCTTCAAATTTGAGTGTTTGTTTCGGTTTTAGCTTGTGGTGGCATTGTGATGCCCTTTGTGCAGTAATAACGAGGCCGACTGGTAAATTTTCTCCAAAATGTCAGCTCTTTCCCTCTCCAGCTCATGGTAATATAGCAGTGCCATTTTTGCGGTAATACTGGAGCATCCTGGTAAATTTCCCCCAAAATGCGAGGTCTTTTCCTCTGCAGCTCATGGTGGCATTGCCGTGCCTTTTGTGCAGTGACATGGTCTACTGGTAAATGTCCTCCAAAATGCGAGCTTGATCCTTCACAAGCCCGTTGTTGTATTGCGGTGCCATTTGTGCAGTAATACTGGAGCATCCTGGTACATTTCCTCCAAAATTTGAGCTCGTTCCCTTGTTAGCTTGTGGTGGCATTGCCATGCAGTTTGTGCAGTAATACCTGGGCCTACTGGTAAATTTCCTCCAAAATGCGAGCTCGTTAGCTCGTGGTAGCATGGTGGTGCAATTTGTGCAGTAATACCTGGGCTTACTGGTAAATGTCCTCCAAAATGCGAGCTTGATCCTTCACAAGCCCGTTGTTGTATTGCGGTGCCATTTGTGCAGTAATACTGGAGCATCTTGGTACATTTCCTCCAAAATTTGAGCTCGTTCCCTTGTTAGCTTGTGGTGGCATTGCCATGCAGTTTGTGCAGTAATACCTGGGCCTACTGGTAAATTTCCTCCAAAATGCGAGCTCGTTAGCTCGTGGTAGCATGGTGGTGCAATTTGTGCAGTAATACCTGGGCTTACTGGTAAATGTCCTCCAAAATGCGAGCTCGTTAGCTCATGGTAGCATTGTGGTGCAATTTGTGCAGTAATACCTGGGCTTACTGGTAAATTTCCTCCAAAATGCGAGCTCGTTAGCTCGTGGTAGCATGGTGGTGCAATTTGTGCAGTAATACCTGGGCTTACTGGTAAATTTCCTCCAAAATGCGAGCTCGTTAGCTCGTGGTAGCATGGTGGTGCAATTTGTGCAGTAATACCTGGGCTTACTGGTAAATTTCCTCCAAAATGCGAGCTCGTTAGCTCGTGGTAGCATCGTGGTGCAATTTGTGCAGTAATACCTGGGCTTACTGGTAAATGTCTTCCAAAATGCGAGCTCGTTAGCTCATGGTAGCATTGTGGTGCAATTTGTGCAGTAATACCTGGGCTTACTGGTAAATTTCCTCCAAAATGCGAGCTCGTTAGCTCGTGGTAGCATCGTGGTGCAATTTGTGCAGTAATACCTGGGCTTACTGGTAAATGTCTTCCAAAATGCGAGCTCGTTAGCTCATGGTAGCATTGTGGTGCAATTTGTGCAGTAATACCTGGGCTTACTGGTAAATTTCCTCCAAAATGCGAGCTCGTTAGCTCGTGGTAGCATGGTGGTGCAATTTGTGCAGGAATACCTGGGCTTACTGGTAAATGTCTTCCAAAATGCGAGCTCGTTAGCTCGTGGTAGCATGGTGGTGCAATTTGTGCAGTAATACCTGGGCTTACTGGTAAATGTCCTCCAAAATGCGAGCTCGTTAGCTCGTGGTAGCATGGTGGTGCAATTTGTGCAGTAATACCTGGGCTTACTGGTAAATGTCCTCCAAAATGCGAGCTCGTTCCATTGCTTGCTCGTTCCATCGCTTGCTCGTTATGGTGCATTTGTGTGGTAATGTGGAACTATTGCTGGCTTGGAGCCTGTGCTGCCGTAATCGAGTGCTTCACTCTTATGAGTACCTGTTGAGGTCACAGTGACTGGTTTGTTATACTTTTGTTAACTTGTATCTTGAAACTAATTTACTAGCATCTGCTGAATGGTTGTCAGGAAGCATGGCAGTTACCGACTGAAGCACATATTAAAAATCAGCACAAGTGAAAGTTAACCTTTTTGAAGAAATAGTCATTGGAGTCACACGCCACTTAATAATAGAAAGTAACAAACCTGCTAACTTGTACAAAAGCTGTAAAACATTTACAATCTTAATCACAATATTCCAATCAACATCATTCCATTCAAGCATCAGTATTATTATTAGGTTTACTCTCCATGAAATGGAGAGTAACCTATTATTACTGCTAGAGTTTTTCTTATTATTATTCTTCCGCCCTATTTTGCACCTCCGAAAAGTTCATAATTAATGTTCTCAGCAACCGCTGGTCGGATTGGCATGAAATTTTCATCAAATGATCGCCTCGTCTCCTAGAATTTTTTCATGCTAATTATGACGTCATAGGTCACGTGGTGTGGGCGCCATCTTGTAAAACAAATTCAACTTTTCCCCTCTGTATCTCCGCAACGGCTCAATGGAAAAATTTGAGGAATGGCTCATTCTATAGAACTCTTCAATGGGAACAAAAGACATGTGTATCGAGTATATTAAAAATGCTAACGTTAAGAGGTAAGAATTCGTCAAACAAAAAATTTTCTCCCCCGAAAATGGGATTTTTTTCCCAGATGCTTAGTTAAAAAAAACTCAGAATGCGAAAATTTTCGAAGTCATACGTCACATGGTTCGGCCGCCATCTTGTTTTCCGTGAAAAAACACAAAAAAATCTTTTTCTCCACAACGGCTGAACGGATCGAGCCCAACCTTGGCATGCGTATTCGCATACCCATGACGAACAAAAAAGTCAGCGAGCACGACGTCATCCGACACGTGGTTTCAGAGTTATGACGTTTTAAAGCTCAAACTAGAAATGGAATCACCTCCATAATTTGTGGAGATATCGAGTGCAAACTTTACACAAATGTTCCTCATGGGGGGGGGGGGGGGGGGGTGTTTCAACGTTACTTGAGATGTTTTGATAAGTCACATGGTTTGGCTGCAATAAATAATGGAAGTTAAATTTTAAAAAGCTTGTAACTATTGAACCACTGCATGGATCGACTTGAATCTTTAAAGGAATGTAGCTCTCATCAAGCGGAACAAGTGTGCAAAATTTCAAGATGATTGGATGTACGGTGGCGAAGCTATAAGTCTTTATTGTTGAAAGAAGAAAAAACACACCATTTTGTCCTTCCAGGCCACGTCTCCCAGTGCTATTGCCATTTTAAGTTTTAATTTCCTTTAAAAAACATTTTCTCTGCAATAATAGGGCCGATTGAGATAAAATTTTCACCTTAGGAGGGACTCGGTCTGTAGAATATTTTAATGGTAATTATGACGTCGCAGGTCACGTGGTTCGGCCGCCATCTTGTTTTTCGTGAAAACACGAAAATCCCTTTTTCTCTGCAACGGCTGAACAGATCGAGGCCAAATTTTGCAAGCAGAATCGCATACCCATGACGAACAAAAAAGTCAGCGAGCACGACATCATCCGACACATGGTTTCAGAGTTATGACGTTTTTAAGCATGAACCTTTAAAACCTAGCTCCTCCCTCATTTTTGATCCAATCGAAGAGAAAATTCAAAGATCTGTTCAGCATGTCAGTCGACTAAAATGTCATTTTAGAATTTGCGATAGGTCACGTGGTTTGGCAGATATCGTTAATTAAACGAAATTTTTTTTTTTAATGGATATCTCTTGAATCGCTTTATTGATCGACGTGAAACTTCATACTGTAGTAGAAGTCATGAAGAGTAACAAGTGTGCAAAATTTCAAGATGATTTGGTGTACGGTCGCGAAGCTATAAGTCTTTATTGTTGAAAGAAGAAGAAACACACCATTTTGTGTTGCCAGGCCACGTCTCACAGTGAGTGCTATTGCCATTTTAAGTTTTAATTTCCTTTTAAAAACATTTTCTCTGCAATAATAGGGCCGATTGAGATAAAATTTTCACCATAGGAGGGACTCGGTCTGTATAATATTTTAATGGTAAATATGACGTCGCAGGTCACGTGGTTCGGCAGCCATATTGTTTTTCGTGAAAACACGAAAACCGCTTTTTCTCTGCAACGGCTGTACAGATCGAGGCCAAACTTTGCAAGCAGAATCGCATACCCATGACGAACAAAAAAGTCAGCGAGCACGACATCATCCGACACATGGTTTCAGAGTTATGACGTTTTTAAGCATGAACCTTTAAAACCTAGCTCCTCCCTCATTTTTGATCCAATCGAAGAGAAAATTCACAGCTCTGTTCAGCATGTCAGTCTACTAAAATGTCATTTTAGAATTTGCGATAGGTCACGTGGTTTCGCAGATATCGTTAATTAAACGAATTTTTTTTTTTTAATGGATATCTCTTGAATCGCTTTATTGATCGACGTGAAACTTCATACTGTAGTAGAAGTCATGAAGAGTAACAAGTGTGCAAAATTTCAAGATGATTTGGTGTACGGTCGCGAAGCTATAAGTCTTTATTGTTGAAAGAAGAAG